>NC_086320.1:273307228-273607228 GCF_036172605.1 Pelobates fuscus | reverse complement strand
AGTTCTAGCGCTGCTTCAAGAGAGGCAGGTGAGTGGAGTAAGGGGCTAATGGGAGTGTACTCCCTATGTCAGCGAGTGCATGAGGGGCATAGGGACACGTCCCTAGGAGCGGACTTTATGTTATGACTGTGTCGGTACGGATCGCTATTTAGGAAGTACCTGTTCTCCACGAAGTTTCCCCTACTATACCTGTTCTTGGTACGAGCAACGGGGTTTTTCCGTTCAAACGGGTCCTTACTAGCAGTCATCGCCGAGGATAGAGTCCAAATACCCACGAAACCGTAAGCCATGACCTACCCGTCGTGCCAGGCGCAGTCCCACAGCGTCATCGCGGGTCAGGTCTATACTTTACTTTTCATTCGCATGGTTTCACGCGTTCTATTGCTTACAATGACTGCTCCGTACTAACCGTTACTTTCACTGCTCGTTTTGCTGAATCGGAAATTCCATTTGTTACATTATTGGCTTTCGTTTATGCAAACTCCCGGACGTACTCGGCTAATTTTTTCGTACACATGGTTCACACGAACACAGCATTTCAGGCATTTTACCAGTTCTCATAATCTCTGCTGGCGTTTGCATTCGAAGGGGCACTTGTTCACGTATGTAACTGCACATACGCTTGACAGGGCACTGTTACATGGAAATAAGTATCCCCTAATGCACATTTGTACTGTTTTCACTGTTCAATACGTCAAGCTGTAGGTGAATGTACTGCAGGCCAGAGTTTCTGTTCTCTGTGCTTCAATTTGGTATTTTAATGTGTGCACCTGTAGATCTTGGCATTAACTGGGCAATTTGATATTGGCTACTTCGAATTGCTATAAGCATAATTTCATAGCGGCCACCAGAGGTACGAGGTACGAGTGTCTTATTTGTGGTTATATTGTTTTGTCCTTTTTGGTTTGTTTCATCAGCATATATACATTTTAGATAGGGAATAAGTCGCCATGCTCTCAAGGTCCAAATATGTTTGGAAATAATATCGAGTAAGTATGAAAGTTGAAAAAAAAAAAAAAAAAAAGGAAATAAATGGGTAGAGCACATAAGGTCGTCATTATTATTGGTCTTCCTCAGTATACACAGATGCTCTAACTGTTATATACATCTTACATTCATCAGCACACGCTTGTGGAAACACAGCTAGGCATACTTGACAATTAAGCCGTGCTTTACATCACTATACCTATTTGAAGATCCTAACATATTCAGCGTTGCATTCAGTCCTATCATGGCCTGGTTACCTTGCCTTGTACTCCTGCGCAGACAAGCACATATGTTGCTAGACAAGTGCATTTAAGTTCACACTACAATTCTGATGTCCAAGCCTCGGCAAGGGCAAGTATGCGTTTTTTAACACTGCCATGAACGAGATCCGCATAAAAAAAAAAAAGGAAAATATATATATATATATATACATATACAGATGAAAAGAGTGCACTCGAAAGGTCTTCTTAAAGATATAAACAATTTATTGTGCCAAACTTCAAAGACATACAAGTCGATGTTTCAGTCCTCATGGGACTTTTTTCAAGACAATGAAAGGCGGAAAAAAAGTGATTTAAATATACCTTGCAGGTGATTTGATTGGAGAGTAGGTTATATGAAAGAGAGGCTGTGTGGACCTACTCTCCAATCAAATCACCTGCAAGGTATATTTAAATCACTTTTTTTCCGCCTTTCATTGTCTTGAAAAAAGTCCCATGAGGACTGAAACGTCGACTTGTATGTCTTTGAAGTTTGGCACAATAAATTGTTTCAGTCCTCATGGGACTTTTTTCAAGACAATGAAAGGCGGAAAAAAAGTGATTTAAATATACCTTGCAGGTGATTTGATTGGAGAGTAGGTTATATGAAAGAGAGGCTGTGTGGACCTACTCTCCAATCAAATCACCTGCAAGGTATATTTAAATCACTTTTTTTCCGCCTTTCATTGTCTTGAAAAAAGTCCCATGAGGACTGAAACGTCGACTTGTATGTCTTTGAAGTTTGGCACAATAAATTGTTTATATCTTTAAGAAGACCTTTCGAGTGCACTCTTTTCATCTGTATATATTGAAGGCTGAGGCAGCACCGAGGCAAGCACAAGACCGGTACATTGAGTGCGGGACATTTGCAGTTTATATATATACATATAAATAAACTCGTATTTCGTTACAAGTCAAGGCCACGATACGGCACCACGAGCCCCGAGGGCCATACATACAATCATACACGCATCCTAGTTTTACGTCCCGACATGCTCACAGGGCACTCCAGTTTCGGTCAAGCTGTACGATCCTAACTCATTACCACCCATGTTTCGTTCATTGGTGTGTCCTCTCTCACTAACTAACTATCCATCTTAGTTAGCAACTGCTGGCTGTTAGGTTCCTAGGTGTCCACTAGTTATTATTCCCCCTGACTTCTTTGCCATAGGTTAGTGGTCCCGCGAGGCCAACACCCATCCTCATACTCGGAGGTACTACGCCCCTCGGGCCACATCATAGCTAGTCGCCTCGCATTGTGGCATAGAGAGGGCCTCACCCGTCACTCCCATTCTATCTTATCCGTTCAGTGGCCGCACTGCCCCCTCGCGCCAACGCATAGATAGAGCCTCTCAAGCCGCTTGGCAAATAGCAGGGCCTCACCTGTCACCAACCTAGAGTAATCGTTTCGCCGCATCGCGGCACTAGCTAGTCAGCCAGCACTCACTCACACTCACGCTCGCACCCCTAGTACGCTGGGGGGACGGCACACTACAGACCCGTCACGCATAATCATTATGTTTTGGATCCTATAACCGACGCGGGTATTCCTGGCACTTTATTTCCCGCTTTGGTTTGGTTGTGAGTTACATACTCTTAGGGTAATGCGAACAGTATGTCAGGACTGTCATACTAGGCTAATCCCGTGTTTTCAATGCGTAATCTCTTCCGGGCTACGGGTTTGCTGGTTACTGAGACATAACAGTTCAAGGATACCAATTTGTATATTACCCCGACCTGTCACTCGCTGGTGTTCCTCACATGCCGCGTACACTACGGGCCCAGGCCAAGCTAGTAGAAACCAGGACCGGCGGTCCCTCCAATCGTTTCAGGCGTTTCTTACATATATTCAGCTAAGTACGTATGTGGGGTCTCACGTTGCCTTTCGCGTTGCACGTTGTTCAGGTTAGGCCTTGTATTTGACCATCGTCAGGTCCTCCAGACACTGTCGTACATACAGTGACTGCTTCCAGACTCATGTATTGCGGATATGCTATTTATTACTTCACAGCTTTTTGGGGGCATTTTTCGTACATTGAGTTCTAAATTACCGTTTATCGACTCATACTATCACTTCATTTTCACGTCAGCGTCACTTATACAAGCAATGCAGGTTAAGCTTTAGCAGTCTGATTTGACCGGGTATACAGAACTCCCACTTGTTTTCATATCGAACATAAAGGCATCACTCTGTCTCCATTTCGGCCAAACGAATGCCTTTGAAATCCTTCATCTACTGTATTTGGGACTTGTCGGCACGCTTGACTTTCACATGGTCCTCCATGCGCATTCAATTCATTCGTCACGCATTTTGACGTTGTTCACGTTTCACTTCATGTAAGTTTAAGAAGTCCATCAGGAGTTACTTTCGGTCATGCTGGTTGTTTCGATTTAAGTTGTAACACCTTATGCATCCTATAGTACATTCTTTACGATCTCATGCCTGCCAAGTGACTGCTATAGGGTACTTGCTATACAAACGCATATCGCCTTCAAATTTAGTCAAAGCTTCCCTTCAGGTTCCTCTCTCGTGCAAACATTTTCCTACGGTGAGTCACGGCTTTGCATTCTATTCTTCGGTTCCCATCTCCACAGTTGGTTTTCATCAGGTGCCTGTTACAGTCCTTTTTCGCTGTGTTGTAATGCAGGTAATCACACGTGTACGGTCAGGTTAACGCTTGTTCACAAGGGGTTAACACCCTGCTGCACGTAGTTAGTTCTAGTCCACATGGCCCAAATCATGGGTAGGGCTCTCTCACACACAGGGCTTACGGCACGGCCTCAACTCTTACGGGATAGTCCTTATCTTCGCCTATTCGTACCCATTCGCTAAGCAGCTCTACTACACGAGAATTTCAATGGGCATCTGAGTTTTGCATAATTTAAACATATTACGCTTCTTTCCTCCTCACAGCATGCTACAAGAACTAGGTCCAGGTAACGTACTCTCTTTGATACACGCTAACCCTGTCGTCTCAAGTCCCCTGCAGTATCCTCCGCCCTAGCCACTTCCAAAGTCGGTCCTTGCTTAAACGTTACAGTTGACATAAAAGAACACGCAGTCCGGATTTCCTCTGCAGGTCAAAAAAGGTATCGATCATGCTTGGAGTTAGAGTCTACACAGGTAAGATTTGTCTACTAATGCTGAGCAAACGTACTCTACGAAGCTTACGATATGTGTAAGTATTGTATGTGGTTCAAGATTATAAGTGCGTTCCGATTATAATGGTTGCTCGTACTATTTTTGCCACATCCCTCAAACAATTCATGCCATGCATTCGCTCCTTGTTTGTTAGTCTTGGCCTCAATCCGAATTCCTTCTCGGGACATTCATTCCGTGTTAGGGCCGCCACAGCAGCCTCAAGTCGTCCAGTTCCAACTCATCTTGTAGAGAAGATGGGTCGCTGGAAGTCCTCGGCATACAACCGGTACATTCCAAATCCAGAAAGAAATCAGGCTCGCTTTCTATAATATGTCTAAATGATTTGTTATGTTTAATAAATGTCACACACTTTTTGGCCCTCTTTTGCAGGCCTAACCTCACGTCGGTTTCGGCACACCTCAACCGACTCTCATATATTAAAATTACACACAGTTTAATGTGCGCCCCTTCCATAATCCCGTACACAAATAGAAGGCGTATGCCTGAAGTTGTGGGAGGGATTTTATGCCTATTTAAACCCAGCAAATCCCCTTACTCACCTGTCTTCGACGATTTCGGAAATTCCCTCCCACCACACCCTCTTCATATATTATTATACCTGGGTGGGCCCTCTTTTGCAGGCCTAACCTCATGTCGGTTTCGGCACACCTCAACCGACTCTCATATATTAAAATTACACACAGTTTAATGTGTGCCCCTTCCATAATCCCGTACACAAATATATATATATATATATATATATATATATATATATATTTATTTTTTTATTTTATTTTTTTACGTATTTACATATGTATTTATTTTATATTATATACAAATATATATTATGATAATTATATATATATTTACTCAATATCATGCAACGTGTATTATGATATTAATATATATAATTATATATATATATATATATATTAATATGATATTAATATATATAATTATGTATTGATATTAAAATACACTTAGACAGTGTATGTGTATTTATGTGTATGTATGTATATGTGTGTATATATATACTTAGATCATATATATAATAAATATATATATAAATGATCTAAGTATATATTATTACATTTTACACTGTTTTAAACTGTTTTATTTATTTTTTTCCAGGCAGCAGGGGGAGTACCTGTCATTACAGGCACTCCCCCTGCTGGCATTGCTATGGACTGGCTCGCAAGGACCTCGCAATCACATGGCCGAGGGGGGCTGAAGAGGAAGGAGGGGGACTCCCTGGGCTCCCAGATGAGTCCCCATACCGTGATCGCCAGCGTGGGATCGCCGGCAACCAGGTAAGTACATAAGATGGTGGGGACGTGCTATGCTACCCCCGGGCGTTTAGAGCCAGGTCCCTAAGGACAGCATTACCATATCTACCAATGCATCCTCCCTTTTAGATAACACTAGTGGTATAATAGCTTAAAGAGACACTCCAGAGCCCTAAAGCACCTTAGCTTGCTGAAATTCTTTATGTGTGAAGAGTGTGTCTTCTTTCTTCATTTTGCAAAAAAGTGCAAGATTTCAATAGAAATTTACACTTTTGTGAATTTACTTGGTTACACATAATTGGATTTCAAGCAGAAAACAGGTCCTGTTACTTCCTGGTTTGGTTAGCTCAGTGGGGCTAAACTAAAAAGGCAGCAATTGCCCAGCGCACCTGTCTTGCAAGACTTCTCATTGAGCTGCATTAAAATGTCTATGATTGGACAGCCACAGAAAGTATAGAAGGGGTTGGAAGGGGAGGACTTGCAAAGGCTGCAGACAAGAGAGCTGCAGGTTTTAGAAGCTGTTTTCAGTTATTACCCCAATTAAAAAAAAACGGCATAATTAAAATCATGTATGTTTCCATTGGGGGTTTATCTACTAAACAGTGATGTTTATTTTTTTTTTGTTTGGGCAGTGGTGCGTCCCTTTAATAGCATACATTTCTTTCTGGATACATTATACTTATATTTTGTGTGTAATTATACCACATTTCGTTTGCAACAGGAGTATTTTTGCATGATAAACATCACCTCCTCATGCAGACATTCCCATGTGCAAATTTTTTTTTGTTTGCTTGTTTGTATTCTTAAAATATATGCATGTCTTTTTTCTTTACTTTTTCCCCAAAAAAATATTCCCATTGTACAGTACTATGCAAAGAGGTGGGATTTTCTAAGTACTAATACATCTTATATTAATAATGCATAACTTTTATCATTCCACTATTGGCGTTGCACAATGTCTATATAGTTGGCAGGGAACTACACAGATTAGAAAGAGAAAGTTGTGGATGTGGATCTGGGGGGTCATTATCTGTTGCTTATCACCAGATTTGGGGCAGCGCATGTGAGATTAATGCTAACAGAAGATTAAATTATCCACATATTTAAGACAATTTCTGATTCATATGATTTGGGGTGCCTGGAAAATGTTGCTTTGACCCATAGTTACATCTGATGACATGTGTTTAATAATATTTTAACTGGGATACAATGATCAAAAGCCTTAGACATCCACCCTCCTTTGCATGATTTAACACATTCTGTGCTATACAAATTTTATCAAGCCATAATTCTATCATAACAATGCAACAAAAATAACAAATTTCAATAAATGTGACTTTGCGATAATCCCTTTTTTAACCAGTGCAATCTGTTCTTAAGTGTAAAAAATGTTAAATTGGTCAACTGAGGACTCTGGGGATATAAAAAGTTTCAAGAAATGCATTTTAGAGCATCTGGACTAGTTGTATATTCTCATGTTCATATCTGGCTATATTAAGGACTGACTGTGTAAGCAGCTATGCAGGTGCTTTTGGGGATAATTGGCTGTTTGACTGGATAGATTTTTTTTTTCTCTCTAAAAAGTCTCTTTCAGCTGAGAGTTCACTGCATAAGGTGAACTTGCTCTGTTTGCAGAATAAATATAAAATGTTTGCATTGCACATTTCTTTTAACCAGCTTTAGCACTATTGCTCTAACTGCTTTGAATATTCTCTTACTATTGCATTTCAGTAACACTGTATATAACAAAACTCTTTAGACACAAAGCAAAGCGAACATGATATTTAGTCAGTTGAACAAAATATTTCAAATTCACATGTTTAAAAATTTCCCAACAATGAGCACAATTACATATACAATTACTTGGTAAACTTGTGCGTTGGTTTTTGGCCAAATTGCAATTAGTTCAAATTTAGGTCAATCAGAGGGCGGTTAGTTCTATAACTTTGAAGCACCATATGGATATACACTGCTCCAAAAACTAAAGGGAACACTTAAACACAATATAACTCCAAGTCAATGACACTTCTGTGAAATCAAACTGTCCACTTAGGAAGCAACACTGAGTGACAATCAATTTCACATGCTGTTGTGCAAATGGAATAGACAACAGGTGGAAATTATAGGCAATTAGCAAGACACCCCCAATAAAGGAGTGGTTCTGCAGGTGGTGACCACAGACCACTTCTCAGTTCCTATGCTTCCTGGCTGATGTTTTGGTCACTTATGAATGCTGGGAGTGCTTTCACTATAGTGGTAGCATGAGACGGGGTCTACAACCCACACAAGTGGCTCAGGTAGTGCAGCTCATCCAGGATGGCACATCAATGCGAGTTGTGGCAATAAGGTTTGCTGTGTCTCTCAGCGTAGTGTCCAGAGCATGGAGGCGCTACCAGGAGACAGGCCAGTACATCAGGAGACGTGGAGTAGGTCATAGGAGGGCAACAACCCAGCAGCAGGACCGCTACCTCCTCCTTTGTGCAAGGAGGAACAGGAGGAGCACTGCCAGAGCCTTGCAAAATGACCTCCAGCAGGCCACAAATGTGCATGTGTCTGTTCAAACAGTCAGAAACAGACTCCATGAGGGTGGTTTGAGGGCCCGACGTCTACAAGTGGGGGTTGTACTTACAGCCCAACACTGTGCAGGACGTTTGGCATTTGCCAGAGAACACCAAGATTGGCAAATTCGCCACTGGCTCCCTGTCCTCTTCACAGATGAAAGCAGGTTCACACTGAGCACATGTGACAGACATGACAGAGTCTGGAGACGCTGTGGAGAACGTTCTGCTGCCTGCAACATCATCCAGCATGACCGGTTTGGCAGTGGGTCAGTAATGGTGTGGGGTGGCATTTCTTTGGGGGGCTGCACAGTCCTCCATGTGCTCGCCAGAGGTAGCCTGACTGCCATTAGGTACCGAGATGAGATCCCCAGACTCCTTGTGAGACCATATGCTGGTGCGGTTGGCCCTGGGTTCCTCAAGACAATGCCCTGGGTTCCTGCAAGACAATGCTAGACCTCATGTGGCTGGAGTGTGTCAGCAGTTCCTGCAAGACGAAGGCATTGATGCTATGGACTGGCCCGCCTGTTCCCCAGACCTGAATCCAATTGAACACATCTGGGACATCATGTCTCGCTCCATCCACCATTGCACCACAGACTGTCCAGGAGTTGGCAGATGCTTTAGTCCAGGTATGGGAGGAGATCCCTCAGGAGACCATTCGCCACCTCATCAGGAGCATGCACAGGTGTTGTAGGGAGGTCATATATGCACATGCAGGACACACACACTACTGAGCCTCATTTTGACTTGTTTTAACCCTTTAAGGACCAAACTTCTGGAATAAAAGGGAATCATGACGTGTCACACACGTCATGTGTCCTTAAGGGGTTAAGGACATTACATCAACGTTGGATCAGCCTGCAGTGTGACTTCCAAATCCAACCTCCATGGGTTGAAAAATTTTGATTTACATTTTTTTTTTTTGTGTGTGATTTTGTTGTCAGCACATTCAACTATGTAAAGAACAAAGTATTTCAGAATAATATTTAATTCATTCAGATCTAGGATGTGTTATTTTTGTGTTTCGAGCAGTGTATATAAACACAAACACACTATATGTACAAAAGTATTGGAACATCTTAATTATTGAATTCAGGTGTTTCAATAAGACCCATTACCACAGGTGTATAAAATCAAGCACCTAGAAATGCAGTCTGCATTTACAAGCATTCATGAAAGAAAAATGGGTCAATCTGAAAAGCTCAGTGAAGTCAAGGTTGGTACTGTGATAGGATGCCTCATTGACAATAAGTGAGTTCATAAGATTTCATCCCTGCTAGATATTCCACAGTCAACTGTAAGTGGTTTTATTGGACAGTGGAAGCATTTTGGAACAACAGCAACTCAGCCACGAAGTGGATGACCATGTAAAGTCACAGAGCAGGATCAACATGTTCTGAGGCACATGGTGCATAAAAGTCACCAAGCCTCTGCTGATATTTTGGTTTGGTTTGGTTTTTGGCATTTTTTTGTTTCTTTGCAAATCGATTCACAGATAGGTGTTTTGGTGAAGCTCAGGTCTAAACTATCTATCACATGTGAAAACCCAGGAATGCAAAGAATATGTATGCAGGAATTATGTACAAAGCCTAATCTGTACATTGTGATACACTTCAAATACACCATAGCAGATGCTCTAAGGTGACAGTTGCCCAATATTAGTCCATCCTTCAACATCCAATACAAATAAAAAAATCCATAGTAATTCCATCATATTATGAAAGTTGAAATTGCACATATTATTTTGGTGGCCTTTGAACATAGGATAATCTGTTTGTTCATTAATGCAATCATGGTATAATTAAGGGGAGAAAACCAGATGAAGTGCTGAAAAAATGTGCTAATTTTAATTTAACTACTAGAAGAGCTTGGATAAAAAAAATGTAAAAAAAAAAAATTCTTTGCATGGCAAAATTCACTTTGTGAGTGCTACTCATCTGGAGTATGAAAAGTATGTCATTTTCAAAAATCTGTTGTTTATAATAAAGTAGTTTGACATTTTAAAATAGATCTGCACTCCTGCCACAATTAATACAATATGGTCCCGGGCAATATGCTAGAGGCTCATTGCATGTACTTTGTGTACATCATTCCTGCTCTTTGCACTATATCTATCACACAAATATTGTAACTCACACACTTTGTTAGAAAAGAAAAACTACTTTTAAACAAACTGCACAAATACAGTTTTTAACCATTTCAATTCTGCCAGGGGCCCCATATTTCATAACCTTTGCACGTTAGTTTGAACATTAATACATAGGTAAGCACATTTTATTTATATTTTGTTCCATATTTTTTAAAATGTATTAAATAGATTGATAAAGATATAATTAGTTTCAAGATTTAGATTTCAGTAGAATGTCCCATTAATTATAGTTTGGTGTAAAGCTGAGTGATAACAATAAAACTGAATAATGGGAAGGTGACAATCTAGTTGCACTTCTTGATAATTTTCTGAGTAAGACCATAGTTTTCTGCTTCAAACATCCTTGTGTTTGAAGTAACTGGGCAATCAAAAGTTAAGGCGCTTACCTGCACAATGTGTGGTTGATTGCATTCGTGTAATTTACCTGTTAGTCTTCAATGTGCAGAGTAAAGTTCAGATGGTAATCAAACTCCTACAGTGTTTTCTTCTTACAAATGTTAACTTGAGTATTATGATTTTTTCTGTTAAATACTGCACATATTCTACATATCGTTATTTGCAGCACCATATAAGCTGAAGCTCAAACAGGTACCTACATAACATGACAAAATGTATTTCAAATGTTCATTGAGTTTTAACTTCATAAGTGACATGCTTATATGGGCAGAGACACAGACAGACAAAGAAAGGGAGACAGACAGGGGCAGACAGAGGTATATTAGAGGAACATATGCAAAACACCATGTCAAATATGTTATAGAGACATTTTTCCTAACAAAAAACTAAACTTTATCAATAAAAATCTCCTGTCATTACTAAAATTAAGATTATAGGTACACTAATCTACAATCATCTCCCCTCCCCTGTAATGCATCACATTTCTAGCAGAGGAGAGAACAGAAAAATCACCTGCATTGTTATCCTAAACAAAATTATTAAAGCCTTGACACATACCTTAAATCTTGTTTAGTTCATAAGGAAAAACTAAATTGAATCTGCTGATAAATTGGTGAAGAGTTAAAATAGGATATGGTATATACAGTTGTGCTCAAAAGTTTGCATAACCTGGCAAAATTTTTGAAAGTTTGGCATTGGTTTTGAAAATATGACTGATCATGCACACTTTCTTTATTTTATTGAAGGATAGTGATCATACAAATCCATTTATTATCACATAGTTGTTTGGCTTCTTTTTAAATCATAATGATAACAGAAGTAACCCAATTGGCCCTGATCAAAAGTTTACATACCCTTGCATGTTACAGACACACATGGTGACACACAGGTTAAAATGGCAATTACAGGTTAATTTCTCATATCTGTGGCTTTTTAAAGGGACACTATAGTCACCTGAAAAACTACAGCTTAATGTATTTGTTCAGGGGAGATCTATAGCTCCCTGCAGACAATCTAATGTAAACACTGTATTTTCAGAGAAAATACAGTGTTTACATTGATTGATAGGAATACCTCCAGTGGCCGTCACTCAGACAGCCACCAGAGGGACTTCCTATCATGTAGGGCCCTAAAAAGGCCTTGTACACGTCAGACGTATTGTGTGCACGCCTTCTCTCTCCTGCCTGTCAGCAGAGGAGAGGGGGTGGGCAAAGAACGTGAGCTGAGCTGTCAGTAAATGGAAGCATCTGATTGCTCCCTGCTCGCGCCCGCCTATTTCGTAATTTTGATGAAATAGGGGGCGCGGCTTCACGAGGCTCCTGGCGCTGGAACCAGGTGAGTAAACTACTGTGCCTGGAGAGTCCCTTTAAAGTACAATTAGTGTCTGTGTATAAACAGTCAATGAGTTTGTTAGCTCTTACGTGCATGCACTGAGGAGGCTAGATACTGAGCTATGGGGAGCAGAAAAGAACTGTCAAAAAACCTACGTAACAAGGTAATGGAACTTTATAAAGATAGAAAAGAATATAAAAAAATATCAAAAGCCTTGAAAATGCCAGTCAGTACTGTTCAATCACTTAATAAGATGTGGGAAACTCAGGGATCTCTTGCTACCAAGCCATGGTCAGGTAGACCAAGAAAGATTTCAGCCACAACTGCCAGAACAATTATTCGGGATACAAATAAAAACCCACAGGTGACGTCAGAAGAAATACAGGCTGTTTTGGAAAAAGACAGTGTGGTTGTTTCAAGGAGCACAATACGATGATACTGGAACAAAAATGAGCTGCGTGGTCAGTTGCCAGAAAGAAGCCTATACTGCACCAATGCCACAAAAAAGCCTGGTTACAATGTGCCCGACAACATCTTGACACAATTCACAGCTTCTGGCACACTGTAATTTGGAGTGACAAGACCAAAATAGAGCTTTATGGTCACAACCATAAGAACTATGTTTGGAGAGGGGTCAACAAGGCTTATAGTGAAAATAATACCATCCCAACTTTAAAGCTTGGTGGTTGCTCACTCATGTTTTGGGGGTGTGAGCTCTAAAGACACAGGGAATCTTGATGGCAAGTTGAATGCAGCATGTTATCAGAAAATACTGGAAGACAATTTGCATACTTCTGCATGGGACGCTCTTGGACTTTCCAGCATGGCAATGACCCTAAGCACAAGGCTAAGTTGACCCTCCAGTGGTTACAGCAGAAAAATATAAAGGTTCTGGAGTGGCCTTCACAGTCTCCTGACCTTAACATCATCGAGCCACTTTGGGGAGAACTCAAACGTGTGGTTCATGCAAGAATACCAAAGACTTTGCAAGACCTGGAGGCATTTTGCCAAGACGAATGGGCAGCTTTGCTACATGCAAGAATCAGGAGTCTCATAGACAACTATTATAAAAGACTGCATGTTGTCATTGGTGCTGAAGAGGTCAATACACAGTATTAAGAACAAAGGGTATGCAGACTTTTGAACCAGGGTAATTTCATGTTTTCTCTGTTGCCATGTTTTGTTTTATGATTTTGCCATTCTGTTTTAACCTACAGTTGAATATGAATCCAATAAGAAATAAAAGAGATGTGTTTTGAGTGCTCACTCGTGTTTTCTTTAAAAATGGTACAGATATTACCAATTCTCCAAGCAAACTTTTGAGCACAACTGTACCTTCCCCTGAAATACAACCAGTCTCCCAGTATAATTCCTTAGTCAAGGACCAGGAAGGAACACAACTGCATATACATATATAATTAAGGTGTATAACACTTTACAAATCAAGTTAAAAGTGGCATTGCATAAACAAAATAGGATAGTTTGTCTAAACTTCATAATATATATATATATATATATATATATATATATATATATATATATATATATATATATATATATATACACTTTACTTATCAGGACATTATAACAATCATTTGTTCCTTAGCAAGTTTTAAAATTAGGTAAATACAACCTCAGATAACAAGAACACGTATTATCATATTACAGTGTTATGATTTATTTAACAAAACTAAATCCAAAATGGAGAAGCCATGTGTGAAAAACTAAATACACCCCACATGTCATTTCTGTCCACATCTATACAGATCTGTTCATCTGAGGTTGTATTTCCTTCTAAGGAACATATGCTTGTTATTATGTCCTGATATCTAAAACCATAGAATTCAAAGAGGGTGAACTTTCTTTTTCCTATGACTGCATGTATATTTTGCAAATTATGTTCTTTAAAAAAAAAATAATAATAATAATAATTAAGGCATTACAGTCCATGGTGATATATTGTTGTTTTTGTCTTTATTGCTTTTAAGATTTGCATAAATCTTATATGACATTTAAAAACATAATATAATTTAGAATTAATTTATTTATATATATTTTTTTACTTTTCTCTTAAATTCCATATTTTTATAATCCCATTGGAACTAATAACAATATAAAAATTATTTCAGAACTGAATTAGTAATCATAACTTCTAATATACAGTAATAAGAAATGATGTGAACAAACTCAATATTGTGTACAATGACAAAGCAGACTGTACATATTTATTAATATACCATAAATACATGTTATTTAAAACAGCTAATCCAGGACAGGTGTTCCAGGGTAAAATGCAGCTGGTGGGAACTAAATAATTTAAAGAATATTCATCAAAGATACCTCTTGGGTACAGAGATATGAATCAGGAGTTTGATACACCACATTAATTGTTGTCTCTTTTAAACTCGACATGAATATGTCTCTGCGCATTTTCATTATATGAAGATAGTATTTTCAGAGTACATTAAATTATTTGACAATCGACAATAAACTATACTAGTGTAGACAAAAAAGTGTAAGATATACTGTATGGCAGAAAATATATATTATCTGAAGTAATTTTTCTATCAGCACACAAATTATATGTTTGTTTTTTTAAAACATTTATGGATCTCAAATACTAAACAATATTTTTTTTTTTTTTAAATGATTATACATTATTACAGAACAAATTAAGGATTCCGGTTCCATTTCCATATAGGGAACACTAATATTATTGTGTAATAGAGGACAGTAAATACTCATGTTTGTTTTTTATTTGTTTTTTTTTAAACATTTTAATAAATGTTTATTAAACAGATTAAATACATTTTGTTTTTGCTAGCTTACACGTATTTACTCGGAGCTAGATTTTTTATTAGCCAACTTAATTATACTCATTATATTGAGCTCAAAAGGATAAATGGTTAAAAGTTAAACCCAAAGGGAATTAAACCTGCTACTCTGACATACTGGAATCATGTCTACAGAGATATCTCCACAGCAAATATTTAATACACTTTTGGTATATGTATGGAATATATTGCACTTTTACATTTTAAAATAAATATAACACAGAATATCTGCTACTGTTGATCTTGTTTTATTTAGACAGACTTACGTTATAAATCTTTATTTTAGATGGGAACAATAGTCCCTACATAGCTATAGCCACAGCATGCCTATTATGTAAATTAAAGAGACACTCTAAGCATAATGCCAACCTGTCCTCATTAAATAGGTTATGGTGGAAAGATGTCTCTGTTACTATTCCCCTGCACAAAGCAAGGCTTTACTAAAATGTGGGTTCATGAGATTTACAATTTAGATGAAATTCATTTTTTTTGTCACATCTTAATTTTTGAGAAATTCTTAGTATTAGTAAGGTGTTTCTGGAATATGTCCTGCTTGTTCTTCAAATGAAAAGTCACAATATTTTGGCATGATTTCATTATCTTTTCTTTTAGTGGAGACTTTGGGATGACATTGATGTTTCTACCTGAGCACAAAATTGAATGAATTACTCTGATTGTTTCAATACTTTTTTTTTTTTTTTTAGTAATATCTTTTTTATATTGTGCTCTAGATAGCGGAGTCTTCATGATGAAAGATTACAACTTCATGGTAAACATTGCAGTGAGGTAACTGATGTAATAATTCAGATGGCATTGCGATTTGACAATTCTTTAATGGTTCATCTATCTTTACCCGTGGCATTTGGAAGGTGAATGTATGTTGTGTTAAAGATATAAACGAAATTTTAAGCTACCTTACGAATATGTTAGGTTCTAAAAACTTATTGGGGACTTTTGATAGACTATCACCAGGGCCTGCCCGTCCATAAACCACGGTGGAGTCACGGTTCCAGGCGGCACTCTGACAGGGGCAGCATTTTGCTACCTCTGTCATCATCTAACACAGGATTTCCCAACCCGTGGAGGCCGCACGAGTTGGGAACCTGTGTGAGGGTCCATCCGGTGGCCCATGCCCTTAGGGCCACCCAATGGACATGTGTAATGAGGGGCCCGGTCGTGCACTGCGGCGCTTTGACAGCGGGACCCATCTATCCGCATGGAGAGCTGGGAGGAAGTGACAGCCTTTCACTTCCTCCCAGATTACTGACACAGCCACGTGGGAGGAGGGAGCCGTGAGGATGGGGCCAGATCGCGAGAGCAGGCCCCCAACTCCCACCAGTCACAGCCAGCAGAAGGTAGGAATCCGAAGTGTGGCTTATTTTTTTAATGTTTGTGTATCTGTGTGTGTTTATCAATGTGTGTATCTGTGGTGGCTGTGTAGTGTGTGTATCTGTATAGTGCCTGTGTACCTGTGAGTGCATGTGTGTAGTATCTGTGGTAGTATGTGTATCTGTGTAGTGTCTGTGCATCTGTGTAGTGTCTGTGCATCTGTGTATGTATTGTGTATCTCTGTGTGTAGTGCGTGAGTGTATGTGTGTGTGTGTAGTTTCTGTGGTAGTGTGGGTATCTGTGTAGTGTCTGTGTATATGTATGTGTGTACAGTGTGTAGTGTGTCTGTGTGTGTGTGTGTGTCTCTGTGTGTAGTGTGTGTATCTGTGTAGTGTGTGTGTATTGTGTATCGGGGGGTGTGTGTGTGTGTAGTGTGTGTGTATCTGTATGTCTGTGCATCTGCATGTGTGGCAGTGTTTGTATTTGCATGTGTCAGTGTGTGTATCTGTATGTCTGTCTGCATCTGCATGCATATCAGAGTGTCTGTACATCTGTGTGTTTGTCTGTATGTGTCAGTGTTTGATACACATACTGACACACATACAGTTGATACACATGTAGATATACAGATACAGACACTGACGCATACAGATGTACAGATACACAGATACAAACATGTCCACACATGCAGATACAGACACACAGATACAAACACTGAAATGCATGCAGATACAGACACACTGATACATACTGACACACATGCAGATACAGACACAGTGTATAGGCAAGTGTATTCACTGCAGTGCACATACACACACTACATCCCCAGCATACACACACACAAACACACACTTCATCCCCAGCACACAGACACACTGCAACCCCAGCTCACACACAGACACACACTTCATCCCCAGCATACACGCAAACACACACAATTCATTTTCAGCACACCCACACCTATACACACTACCATTGCAGACGCATATATGTTGGGAATGGGGGTGGGGCAGCATTTCATCCTTGGGCCCATGCAGCACAATGTATTGGGCCAGTCCTGACTATCACTCTGTGTTATTCACGTGATTGCTGTAGAGTATTATAGAATAAGTTAATACATAGACACGGTTAATATTTCACAGTTAGAACTTCTGAGTGTTGGTGCCAGCATCTTCACAGGATGCAAATCATGTTTGCACATATACAAATATGCACATTCTGGAAATGCACACATTATTTTTTCATGATTTTATAATATGCTAGGACTGAAAATGTTCTAAAGACAAGGGGTGGCCCTATGCCTTTTTTAGGTCTTAACATATAGGTAGATGCCACGTTTCTGTTTTTGTTTTTTAGTTCTTCACTCCCTGCATGTAAAATTCAAAAAATTCAGAGTAACCAGCCACAGACCAACAGAAATATTAGAGACTTATTTTGCTGAATGCATTTCCTTTAATTTAACTGCTGTCCATGGTCCTGGCGTTTGTGAGCCAAAGAAAGGAGTAGTCTGCCATCTTTAGACTCATGTAATGCACACGGTCAATTGATGTCATTTATTGTCATAGTAGGTTCAGCGAGAAATTAAGTCAATAAGCAAATGTACTGCTTAAAGGGACACTATAGTCACCAGAACAACTACAGCTTATTGAATTTGTTCTGGTGTGTAGAATCATTACCTTCAGGCTTTTTGCTGTAAACACTGTATTTTCAGAGAAAATGCAGTGTTTACATTACAGCCTAGTGATAACTTAACTGGCCACTCCTCAGATGGCTGTTAGAGATCCTTCTTGGATCATGGCTGCCTAAAATGCATCCAAACATTCAGTATCTCCTCCCTCTGCATGCAGACACTGAACTTTCCTCATAGAGATTCATTGATTCAACTCATCTCTAAGAGGAGATGCTGATTGGCCAGGGCTGTGTTTGAATCATGCTGGCTCTGCCCCTGATCTGCCTCTTTGTCAGTCTCAGCCAATCCTATGGGGAAGCACTGTGATTGGATCAGGCTACCACTTCTGATGATGTCAGCAGACAGCTTGTTTTTATTTTAGGCAAACAGCATGCAGAGTTACAGCTTCTGGCTTGAATACCTTAAGATTTTGCTATATTTATGGAGGCATGAGGGGCCTAGGGGGGCTAGATGGTGGTTTTAACACTATAGAGTCAGGAATACATGTTTGTGTTCCTGACCCTATAGTGATCCTTTAATGAAAAATGCAAAATATGTAATATTCTCCTACGCCAATGGAAATGAAGACTTATGTAATACAGCATACATTGTGTGATCCTGCCCATCATTAAATGGTAAAAAAAAAGGATTACATACATAACTATTATGATTATTCTAACACCCCAAACACCCAAACTGTCTAAAGTGCAAAGTCTTCTCATTGAGCTGCATTGGGAAGTCTGTGATTGTACAGCCACAGACTATATTGGCAGGGTTACAAGATAAGGGTTTACAAAGACTCCAGACTAGCAAGAGTCACTAAAATGTGGGTTAATGAGAATTCAAATTTAGATGAAATTCAGTTTTGTGCTGTTTTAGATATTAAAATTTCATAATTAAATGCATGCCTTTTTATTGTGTGTGTTTCTACTACATAGTGAATTTTCTGTCTTTAATTTCTTGCATATTTGCATATTTGTTCTCAGTTTGTTCTTAGTTTGTTAAAGTGACAACCCACTCCAAAAATACAAACTGCAAATATGCAATTATGAAAAAATATTCCCAACAAGCTGCAAAGTCTATTTTATTATTGACATATTGAAGACAAACAAACCAGCCAGGGAAACATTCACTAATTACATCTCATCAAGCTGAGAAAACAAAACAAAACAAATTTCTCTCTGTCCTTACTAACAGTATATTTGTATAAACACAGATTGGTGCAGTTTTTAATACAGATAGGTTGCTATTATAAAAAGTCACAATCCTTATTTAACATTTCCATTTGCCTCAATTATAATCAAATGACATAACTACACTTAAAAGGACTCTCCAGTGCCATTAGTTTTCCCCTCTCCCTCCCACCCCTCATCCCGAGCCCATTATAGTGGTTATAGCGCTGGGAGGCTGCTAAGCAAATCAATGATGTTCATATTTGGACCAAATTGAGATATCCTCATTTTAATTTTCTGTATACCAACAACACTCTTTAGTCTACTTTTACAACTAATTATGCAGAGCCAAAACAGACCGCTACATAACGATAAATACAAACATACAAAACTAAGTACTGCGGTAAAACTCACACTACTCCTGGGCAGCAGCAATGACTATAGTACACATTAAACCCAATACATACAATAAAAAACAAACAAAGAAAAAGTTACTTATACGCTATCTTAGATCCCTATACACGAGAGAGAGAGAGAGAGATTGACTTGGAGAAAGAGAGCAGGATAGAGAAAGTGTGCAGGTATATTTAGTTCCTACCTTGTGAAAGTTAAAAGCAATGTTGAAACTTAGCTTTTATTGGTATCTGAAAGAAAAGAATGTAAACTGTTATTTATTGTCACTCCTGTGAAAACACCAAAGATTCAGTAGCAAGGGAAGACACTCTGCAGGGTAGTGTAAAAAAAAACAGGAGCTTACTCGTGATGATGGCTTGTATGGGGCGGTATAAAAAAACTCTGGATCTGCAGAGACTAAAACATTACATATCAGTAGAGAATAAAAAAGAATTTAGAAGTGGATAGAAATTGTTAAAACTTGCTATGCCTTTAAGAAATATATATATAAAAAAAGGAGATATGAGAATATAGATAAAAATAGATGTGGTGAAAAGTGTTTGAGGTAGAAGTAGCAAAATAGTAAGAAAATTTTTACACACTTCTAAATTCTTTTTTATTCTCTACCGATATGTAATGTTTTAGTCTCTGTAGATCCCAAGTTATTTTATACCGCCCCATACAAGCCATCATCACGAGTTAGCTCCTGGTTTTTATGCACTACCCTGCAGAGTGTCTTCCCTTGCTACTCTTTTATATAGGTTTTGGTGAATACCTATTTGTGTCCAGTGTGAGCAACTCAGTGTTAGTTAGACTCCCTCTCCTCTGTGTATTACACTAGGTATACCAGAACCCTCCAATCTCACCAAAGATTCAATGTCTCAAATAAATAAGTCTTGTGACTTTTAGAACTACAAATTATAATACTAACAAGGGGTACAAGGTAACACTATCATTGTATTCTATACTATACACACTATGATACTGAGCTGCTTTGAGTAGTTAAAAGTGCTATACAGAGCACCATCAATCACAGAGCAATTAATAACAAGCTGTCCTACTACTGCTGCTTCTAGATGAGGTGGAGTTGGAGAGGGTACGATCTCCAGAAAGGGCCATCAAACCCTAACATTCCTGCTTGGGTCCACATTATTATAGAGCTGTTGCATTAACCTTATTGTCAACATTATTGATTGCTGGTATGTGTTTATTGACTCATTCCTTTTATGTCCTTATTGTACAACCACCATAAAACGGGTGATTTTTCAACAGGAACATGGGCAAATTATGAATTCACACTACTTACACATAACTACAATTTATCAATTGATGATTATATTTTACCATGTCAAGCTGTACATGACATCTTTCGTATTTTGCTAGTGAGCACACTACCCCACATTTATACCCCTAAAGATGTTCAGGTATCCATGTTACTGGTCAATAAACAATTTACTATCCACCAATTTAATCCATACTTAGGGCAAATCTTCATGAAACTTTGATAAAAAAATGTTAGACAAAACCCATATTGTTCTTAGTTTATGTGACAGCTTATGCTACTGTTGATTGAAAACTTAATTTGCAAGTATTAGGTCTATGAAACAGATCAAGCTGCATTCTTCTTTTAAACTCACTTTCTTAATTAATGCAATTTGGTGTTTTCATTCAATAAATCTCAAAATATTAACCTGTTAACACTAGGATGGACAGCATTTTGCAAAATCATTAAGAAGCACCCAAACAATGGATGTTAGTTTCTCCCATGAGGAAAAAATATGTATAGTAAATACATGATATGTCAACTGATATTACAAGTTCAAAAATTATCCTGGGGTTTTAAACCAATACCAATGAGAGCAGTATGTTATATAAGGCATCATTGGAGAGATACTGCAAACCAAACCCAAGCTTTCTGTAATATACAATGATTCAAATATAGAATAGTTTAATACAATTCCATATGGAAATGTATGTTTTTATTTTTTTTATTTATAGTATATTAGATCTTTATTAGAAATTATATCAATTAACAAATTGAAAAATATAGCTTTGACATTGATTTTACCTTATAAAGACATACATTAATAAACATTGACAACATTTAATAGATGCATTTTATTTTTCTAATAGAGTAATTTAATCGGATACCAGACATTCATACATTTATTCTGAAAACATAGAGAGAGAAAAAAAGAAAGACATTTATACATATATAGAGAGAGAGAACGCAGGGGGTTTGTGAATTGCTTATTTCCCAAGTTACTTCCTTTGTATAAAAGGAATAAATATTTTATATTATATCCTGGGAGATACTTGTATGGACTTTTTGGCTGTAATGAGGTAAAGTACCGGTAATTCATTTATTTAAAGCCAGCTTCTATTTCTTTCTACTTTTAAAGTTGCTATTACTCAGGGTATGATTTTGTTGATACCTCAATAAATATTATTCAATCTTTCCAATATTTTCCTGTATAATGAGATCCTACCTGTATTTCTATAAAATGCTTCTTCCATCTGCTTTTGATAATTAATCTGGTTATTTATTTCTATCCATGATACTGCTGTTGGAAATTTCCAGTTTCTGGCTATTACAAGTTTAGTTGCCATAATATGGATAAGTACTATTTTTTCTTCAACGTTAAAATTTGGAAAGTCTAAGTGGAATAAGAAGGTTTGAGGTAATAATGTTGTCTGGTGTATACCTAACTGTATGAAAATGTTAGAAATCTGCCTTTTTTTTTTTTTTACTAGAGCCTCCCATTTCCACCACACATGGTAAAGTGTACCTTCTTCCTTGGAACATCTCAAAAAAAATTCTGAGTAGCTACTTTTGAAAATTCTAATTCTATGTGGAGTGATATACCTTCTGTGGGTAATTTAAAAAAAGTTATCTTGTAAACTAAGACTGTGTGTTATTTTCCAGATTCTGTCATATTCGTCTCCCCATTTATCCAATGGAAAATATTTATTTATGTCACTTTCCCATTTCACTATAGATTTAGGTTTATCTGTAACCTTTATGTTCTTAATTAAAAACATAGCTTTAGTAATAAGTTTATTTTTATAATAATAATTGGAAAAGTCCTCAAAATCTGGATGTTCTTTAATATCCTGTTTGTTAATTAGATGGTTTATTCTAGCATATGGGAGCCCGAATTGTTTCTTATAATTATCCTCTATTATTTTATATAGATTTGATCGGATTTGGATATCTAGATAGTCTATCTTCTCATTTTGAAAGTTCCAATTATACCTTTTATTTAAATATTTCAATTGTTCAGAAGGTATATTAAAAGTTATTATTTTAGTTTTATTCATATTTAATTTGTATTCAGAATATTTGCCATACTCTGAAATTAGTTGTAATACATGTGAGATGGATTTTTCTGGATTAGATAAAGTTAAGAGAACATCATCCGTATATATAGTGATTTTATAATTTTTGAGAGGAAATATGTATGCCATCAATCTTACTATTTTGTCTAATTAGAGCTGCTAGTGGTTCTATGGTTGGGAAATACAGGAGCGGCGCCAGTGGGCATTCTTGTCTGGTGCTGTTCCGGATGTCAAACCAATCAGACACCATCCCTGGGCAGATGACTCTAACTTGAGGATTTGTGTAGAGTGACATTGTATTCTCTTTAACAAATCCCATCAGGCCAAAGTTCTCCATCACCAATCCCAGGAATTTCCAGTTTACCCTGTCAAAAGCCTTCTCTGCATCTAGTGCTATGAAGACTGATTGTACTTTTTGAATTTTTAGATGATCTATTATATTTAAAATGTTACAAGTATTATCAGCTATATCTTTACCTGAGACAAATCCTGTTTGATCTTTAAAAATAATCTTGTGAATCACCGGTTTTAGTCTTTCTGCTGGTATCTTTGAAAAATCTTAATATCTAAGTTAATCAAGGAGATAGGGCGATAATTCGTCAGGCTATCATATTCCTTTCCAGGCTTGGGAATTGGGAGAACATTAGCCTGAAGTAGATTCTGTGTAATACGTTTACAAATAGAAAATTCAGTGTAGATTCGCTGTAGCAACGAGGAAATTATTTTTATAAATGCTTTATAAAAAAATGCGTAGAATCCATCTGTCCTGGAGCTTTAGCATTATTGCAGCCATTTTATTGTATTTTGAAGCTTCAAATTAGAAATGGGTTTATTCAGTTGTTCTAAATTGTTTGATTTGATTTTAGCTAAAATTCTTTGATTATATTATCTTGTACTTCATCATTACCGTCTTTTCCAAATTATATAAATTATGATAATATGATCTAGATGCCTCTCCAATTTGTTTGGGAGATAGAATAATTGTATTCCCTATCTTTATTTTACATATTTGATTACTCTTTTTTTCAATTTTTATTTATTGGAGAGGAGTTTATCTATTATGTTATTATTCCTATACCAATTTTGCGTTAAAGTAATTCAATTTCGATCTATTTTTTCTTGAAGTATGATTTTAATTTGATTTTGAATTTGCGTATTTGTTTCAGAAGTATATACATTTGGATCATCTTTATTTAGTTTTTCTTGTTCAATTAGGGATATATTTAAGTTTGATAAATATTCTCCTTGTTACTTTTTCACTTGAGAACCAAGCTTTACAAAAAAAACCTCTCATAAAACATTTAAAGGATCCCCATATTGAAAAAAAAATAATTTCAACAAAATCCTCAGCTTGTCCTTTAAGCTTATCCATATCCAGACCAGGTGTACATAAAAATTCATTTAATCTCCATGTTGTTTGTGGTAATCTACCTTCATTATCTGTTTCCTCAAAGATCGGCTCAAATGTAACTTTGTTAGAAATTATTATTGCTACACCATGATTTTTTTCCCCCATCCATCATATTAGCTTGATATACGTGTGGGTAATGTGAAAATTTCCATAGTTTCTTAGTTAAATAATTCCAATGAGTCTCTTGAACATACGCTACATCGATATGATTCTGACATAGAGTATGATACAATTGACCTCTTTTATATGGAGTATTCATTCCCTGAGCATTAATTGATATAAAATTAAGTGCCATTTATATTGGTTCTATTAATTTGAGCCTCACGTACTTCATCCCATCCTATTCTCAATAGTTCCCTCTGAAAAATTGTAACATCACCTAGAGCAAATAAAAAATAACCCCTTTCATACTTATCATCCATGCAACATTCATATTTTAACCCCTTCAGGACCGGCCTGTTTTAGCCATGTTGTACGTTAAGGACCAGGGATCTTTTAACACTTTTGCGGTGTTTGTCTTTAGCTGTAATTTTCCTCTCTCTCATTTACTGTTCCCATACAAGTTATATATTGTTTTTTAGGACAAAAATGACTTTCTTTACATACCATTATTTGTATCATATCATATAATTTACTTTAAAAAGAATAATAAAATAAGGTGAAAAATTGAAAAAAAAACACATTTTTTTTTTACTTTTGCTTGAAAAATCTTTTACTTACCTACGAAAGCTAATGAAAAAAACTGCTAAATAGATTAAACATTTTGTCCTGAGTTTAAAAACACCCAGTGCTTACGTGTTTGTTTGCTTTTTTTTTTTCAAGTTATAGGGCTATAAGTACAAATAGGAAATTGCTGTTTTAAAATACATATTTTTAAAATGTATCAATAGTGACATTATAACTATATTATCTGTAATAAATCTCTGAATCACACCCCACATGTACATATATTTTTTTTAAAGAAGACAACCCAGGGTACTCAATATTGCATAGTTACATAGCTGAAAAGAAACTTGCGTCCATCGAGTTCAACCTTCCTCACATTTGTTTTTTGCTGTTGATCCAAAAGAAGGCAAAAAACCCAGTTTGAAGCACAATTTTGCAACGAGCTAGAAAAAAAAAATCCTTCTTGACCCCAGAATGGCAGTCAGATTTATCCTTGGATCAAGCAGTTATTACTACATTGAAAGATTCAATCCTTGAATATTCTGTTTTTGCAAGTATGCATCTAGTAGCTGTTTGAACATCTGTATGGACTCTGATAAAACCACTTCTTCAGGCAGATAATTTCACTTCCTTATTGTTCTTACAGTAAAAAAAAAAATTATTTTGCCTTACACAAAATCTTCTTTCTTCCAGTCTAAACGCATCACCTAGTGTCCTATGTAAAGTCCGATATCATCAGTGAAAGTGCCGTTTGTGTGTGAAAAATGCAAAAAAGCCACTTTCACTGACAATACGATCGCTGTAATATGTTTTACTGTTTTGAATCACTAATATTTGTGTTCAGCAAAGTATCCGAGTAAAACAGTACCCCCCATGTACAGGTTTTAGGGTGTCATAGAAAGTTATAGGGTTAAATACAGTGCTAGTAAATTAAATTGTCTGGACTTTCGGCCTGGGTTGTCAGGCAGGTCCCTGAAATTACAATCAATAAAATTACTTAATTATTTAAAAGTATTACATAAATATGAATGTAGAATTTAAATATATATGCATATTTATATATTTGAAGTCTATGTGTATATTTATGAAATTATTTATGTTATTTTGTATATGGATATATAAATATTTTGTATTATTTAGATTTTTTATTATTATAGATGTACCGTATATACTCGAGTATAAGCCGAGTTTTTCAGCCCATTTTTTGGGCTGAAAAACCCCAACTCGGCTTATACTCGAGTCAGAGTCTGTATTATGGCAATTTGCATTGCCATAATACAGACTGGGGGGAGAGGGGGGCTGGCAGAGCTGTACTTACCTCTCCTGCAGCTCCTGTCAGCTCTCTCCTCCTCTGCGCCGTCCGTTCAGCACCTCGGTCAGCTCCCAGTGTAAGTCTCGCGAGAGCCGCGGCTCTCGCGAGACTTACACTGGGAGCTGACAGAGGGAGCTGCACAGACCGCGCGGAGGAGGAGAGAGCTGACAGGAGCTGCAGGAAAGGTAAGTACAGCTCTGCCAGCCCCCCTCTCCCCTCACTGAACTGCCACTGGACCACCAGGGAAGGAGCCCCCCTCCCTGCTATGTATCAAGCAGGGAGGGGGGACGAAAAAAAAATATAATAAAAAAATAAGAAATAATAATAAAAAATTAATAATAACAAAAAAAAGGGGTATAAGGACCACTATGGGAGGGAGGGGGGGTATAAGGACCACTATGGGAGGGAGGGGGGGGATAAGGACCACTATGGGAGGGAGGGGGGGGATAAGGACCACTATGGGAGGGAGGGGGGTATAAGGACCACTATGGGAGGGGGGGGATAAGGACCACTATGGGAGGGAGGGGGGGGATAAGGACCACTATGGGAGGGAGGGGGTGGGATAAGGACCACTATGGGAGGGAGGGGGGTATAAGGACCACTATGGGAGGGAGGGGGGGGATAAGGACCACTATGGGAGGGAGGGGGGTATAAGGACCACTATGGGAGGGAGGGGGGGGATAAGGACCACTATGGGAGGGAGGGGGGGTATAAGGACCACTATGGGAGGGAGAGGGGGGGATAAGGACCACTATGGGAGGGAGAGGGGGGGATAAGGACCACTATGGGAGGGAGGGGGGGTATAAGGACCACTATGGGAGGGAGGGGGGGTATATGGACCACTATGGGAGGGATGGGGGGGGATAAGGACCACTAGGGGAGGGGAGGGTAAGGACCACTAGGGGAGGGGTGAGTCAGGACCACTGGGGGGGGGGGGTGAAGGAACACGGGGGTGGGGAGGTAAGGACCACTGAGGGAGGAGGAGGGGAAGTCAGGACATATGGGGGGGAGGGGGCGGCAAAATGTTTTTTGCCTACGGCGGCAAATATCCTTGCACCGGCCCTGCACACACTGCATTCACACACTGCATTCATACACACACACACACTGCATTCATGCACACACACACTGCATTCATGCACACACACTGCACTCATACACACACTGCACTCATACACACACTGCACTCATACACACACGCTGCACTCATACACACACGCTGCACTCATACACACACGCTGCACTCATACACACACGCTGCACTCATACACACACGCTGCACTCATACACACACGCTGCACTCATACACACACACATACGCACACACTGCATTCATTATACACACACTGTAAATAAATATTCAATTAATATATTTTTTTTAGGATCTAATTTTATTTAGAAATTTACCAGTAGCTGCTGCATTTCCCACCCTAGTCTTATACTCGAGTCAATAAGTTTTCCCAGTTTTTTGGGATAAAATTAGGGGCCTCGGCTTATATTCGGGTCGGCTTATACTCGAGTATATACGGTATATATAATTTAATTCTAAGTGTATTTTGATACATATATATCTATATATATAATATTTTGATATTAATATATATATATATATATATATATTAATATCAAAATACACTTAGAATTAAATTTCATATAGATATATAATTTTTTTCAATTTGTATTATTACGTTTACATTTTTTTTTTTAATTTACTTATTTGAATTTTGTTATAATATATATATATATATATATATATATATATATATATATATATATATATATATATATATATAAATACAGAATCCAGCGCACTCGCTTATTAACTAAACAGAGATTTCAAATCTTAGAGATTGTAATAGTTTTATTTAAAAACACCTCACCTAGGCAAAAAATGATGGGGGTTTAGTTACAGTATATGATCATACATTGCATAAGCCTGCCAACTAAGTCAAAGTACCCCATATTCGGCAGGTCCTACACTAATAGCAGCCTAATGCTTGCTCTTATGAGATTAATCCACTTACTTGGGAAATACTTCCTTACTGGGACTCTCTGCAAGTCAAGGCTAAATAGGGTCCTGGAATGAGGCACCTGTAACAGGGAAGGGTGCAAAACCAAGGAGTTAGCCTGGGACTCCCAAATATATAAAAGAAACCAAGAGGGCTGCACTCACCTAAACATACATGCATTATAGGGTGCTGCTGGGGCCATAATATACAAACTACAGAATCCAGTGCACTCGCTTATTAACTAAACAGTGATTTCAAATCTTAGAGATTGTAATAGTTTTATTTAAAAACACCTCACCTAGGCAAAAAATTATGGGGGTTTCGTTACATTATATGATCATACATTGCATAAGCCTGCCAACTACGTCAAAGTACCCCATATTTAGCAGGTCCTATCCTAATAGCAGCCTAATGCTATACGTGTGTAATTTAATTATAAGTGTATTTTTATATTAATATATGTATATATTAATATAAAAATACACTTAGTATGACATTATATATATATGATATATAGACATATATTATATAAATATAATACATGTCTATATATATATATATATATATATATATATATATATATAAATATTTTTTATTAACATTAACTTTTTTATTTTTTTATTTTACAGCAGCAGGGATACTGCCTGTCAGCACATGCAGTCCCCCTGCAGGTAGACACTTGGACAGCTATTGTGGCCATGTGACCACTCTGTTGAGCGATCACATGGCCACGGGGTCCTAATCTGCCGCGGAGAGACTGCCTGGGCTGTCAGGCAGTCTCCTCACACCAGGGGAACGACGGCGATCGGGTAAGTACATCTTACCGTTATGACAGTTCGGGACCGTCACCGGTCCTCAAGGGGATTTTTCCGATGACGGTCCTGAACCGTCATCGGTCGCAGAGGGGTTAAACATACACAGTGTGTGATCCGAAATCTCATTTCAGATCTGACCTATTTCCCTTTTAGGTCACACTTAAGGTGTTCTTGGCTCTCTATCATAAATGTATTTTTTTTAAAGAACGTGCTTCCATTTCTCTTATCCTATTAATCTGTTTTACTGTATTAATCCTCCCTCCCTTTTTTATCTCTCGGTGGAGGGTTTCCCTTAATTTTAATTCCTTTTTCTTTCTCTTATCACAACAAAAATATTAAACAAAATGTTTTTAATTACATTACATATCCTCTCTATTGAGCATCCTTATGTATAACCCTTCTTATTCATCTTGCACTTGTTGTAATATTCTCATTGCCAAATATTTATTTCTATTAGTGAAAAGAAGTATATTATTTATCACACCCGTGTTTTACTATCCTTATTTTCTAAAAAATATGTGTGTTATGAGTTTAATCTTTACTCCAATATCATATGATTTTGTTTTTCTCTTTTTTTTTATAAGTGTTACCTTATTTCAAATATCCTCATTACGTGTGAGACCCACTAAGTGTTACATTTTAATATATTTTATATCATAATTAGTTTTAAATATTAATAATAATTTTTACATATATGACATTCTTACATATATTGTGCTTAACTTGTGAAATAGTCTTTTCCAATCCTATTGATATATTTCCGTTTCTTTTAATTGCATATCATATAAAAAACTATCTTTTTTCTTTTTTCCCTTTTCTCACCTATTTTATTTATATTATTCTTATAGTGATATGTGCATAAAAAAAAATACACCTCTATCGATCCACCCTATTCTCAATAACCCCTTATTATTATTTCTAGCTCCGATTGTATTTAGATTACATCCTAGAAATTCAAAAGAGGGATGAAGAGAAATATGCATAAAGACAGTATAACATACTCAAATAAAAGCAATCAACTAATAATTGATTTACATTTCTAGATTCTATATATTAAACAATTTTCCTTTTCCCTTTTTTTTAACCTTTTCTTCCTCTTTACTAGTAAGTTTTATAAATAGGGATTTATTAATCCCAATTAGTTTCTATGCAATGCTATCTAGATTGATAATTGAAGCTTATGTAAAATCACTCACGTTTTTAAGCAAGCAAACTCTTCAAATCTCTTAATTCTGTAAATTGCAATTCTGTAAAAAATTTAGATCTAGCGATTTTCTCGTTAAATTACTTGCAGCAGGAGCATTGGGGAAACAGAACAGATTAATGGATTTATTTTTATCATGTTCCCCCTTCTAGCTTTTTCAGATATAGCTTTTAGTTCTTATAGAGAAGCTTACATATTTCTTTTTTTTCTCCCCTTTCTTTCTCTTCCTTTTCCTTTATCTTATACTACATTTTCCTGAATGATTGACCATTTAGTTAATATTCCAGCAAAAAAAAAAAAAAAGCAGGAGATAAGTTTATATAAACAAAAAAATAGATTTGTCTATTATAATAGAGTTAAGTTATTCGCAGATTGCTTCTTTTGTTAATCTCTTTCTTTCCTTCCTTCCACCCTCTGTATTTATGCTCCCAATGGAGATACTCACAGCCTCTTGTTCAATCTGTGCAGTATTCCTCAGTGCAGCTCCGCTCAGCAATCTGTGTCCCCACAATCTGTACGAGGTTCTTCAATTGCCCTCTTATTATTTACAGGATGCCTCTCAGCATACTCATGTTGCTTTCTGAGCCTCTCGTCATGCTTCTATGTTTCCCAACCAGATCTGCTAATTGTGTTTGGCTAGATATATGTTAGCCATTATGCATTAATAAATTAAGCATTTTTGTTCCGTAAGTAGTTGAGAATGGAAGGGAAGGCGCTGGTAGGGGAGGATATCAAAATATTAGATCTCAATCTCCCTTTAGGTGCTGGGAAGGTAAGGGGAAGGAGGCAGAGAAATAAAAAAAAACTTAGTTCAGAGTAGAAATGGAACCGCCGCCATCTCGAAAGCCGTTCTGTCCCTCAAACCGTGTGCACGTATACACCTCACGTCATCATGCCGGGATGTGCTGTTCAGTGTTAAAAAGGGTGATGGAAATGTATTTTGACAATGGGTTATAAACACAATTTTGCAGACTCAAAATTAATGCACAAATGTAAACATAGTTGGACTTCCCAAGATCTAACCTTTGAACATATTCCAGGGATTCTGAATATCAGAACCAGTAATGGAAAGTATTATACATATTTTTGTTGTGTTAGTTGAGTTTTAAACTTGCTAAACACAATTTTTCTCTTGTGTTATGTTCTATAGTTTATTTTGCGTATTTATGATTAAGAGGTAGTTTGAACCAAGGTGCCACAGTTCTATGGCAGTGACATTTCCACTGCTATAACTACAACTACAGCTATGGCTATATAGATTTCTTTTTCTAGTCATTATTTTTGCCTGGTAATATTTTATCACTAAGTTTTCATATGCCTTTCTGTTAAAGTACTTGGCTACCTCAACTTGTGAGCTAAATGACCATGGTGACCAGCCAGTTATTTCCTTGTGATATTTTGACATTTGCACTTATTTTTTCTTCTGGAAACTGAATGGTTATATTCTCTTCCTTCAGGTTATTTGAGATGTTTTGTGAAATAAATTTTTGCTATTTTGACACCCTTAAAGTATTTGCTGTTGTGCATTGAGAGGTTTGCAAAGATATTTTTTATCTTGGTAGCAAACAAATCGCTGTCATTGCTCAACAACATCTATTTGAAGATCATTGTTAGTTTATTTATATTAACATTTCCGTTTCTTCTCTTTGAAGAATTAGATATTAGTCTCTTTAATAGCAAAAGTATGAGGCAGGCTCATTCATTATTGTTGAGTTTGGTTGGAAATAATTTCAGAAGCTTGCATTCTTCAGATAATAAAAGGTTTTCAGATAGAGTTTTTTGAGTATTCTTTTCAACTGAATTTGCCAAGTCCAATTAGTGTTTTCCAAGCAGACAAGGTGTTAAAAGAAAAATCAATTTCTGATTTTGTGATGATAGACCCAATAAGACAAGCACAAATAAAAGCTCAAGGATTTGTAAGTGATATGTTTCTCATATAAAAGAAATGAATACAAAAGCATCTGGAGATATTCCTGGAAGAATTTAGCTTCTTCTTAATTTATTGACATTTGATGGAAAGTATTCACTATATGAGAGACTTGTCCAGGACTAAGGCATTTATTGGCTTTACAGTAGAATCAGAGGATGAAACACTGAGTCTCCCAAATTCCAAACTAACGTTGACAAAAAATAAATTAACAAACACTGCATGAGAAACACATTTCATTAAGCCAATTGGCTGGGGTATGAGGTCTAAATTCATGGGAGAGAGAGGAAGGTTTTTTTTGTCTGACATTGGAGTTGTGTTGAAATGTCTACGGGAGTAAGACAGCAGGTAGTATTTGTGCAAGTCAATGCAGAATGATAAGTTGAGTAAGGTAAGTTGGTGTCTCTAATCTAACTGGGGTTGCCAAGTACAGATACAGTTTTAAAAATAAACTTTCTTGTTTATTGCATCTCTCTTAACTGCAGTATCCTATATAGCGGTAATTTAGTAATGGATCATTAATTTACATACATAATATTTCTTTTATACACAGTGTGGCAGAGGTGTTAAAACTGTTGTTAGAAAATGGCAAGCTGAAGTAAATGCTTACTGTGACAAATAACGTCCCGAAATATAAAACTGAAAATGATGAAAAACAATAAGAAAGACAAAATGGCAAATTAATTTCCTAAAAGTAATAAAAATTGTATTAACTTGTTGAGCATTGTCATTAAAATGTTGTACTTATTCTATATATTGGTTGTACCAGTTTATTGCAAATACATATCACTTTATGACAATATTATTAGTGTAATAAAAATAAAATCATTCCATCTTAACTTCGTATCGTCAGTAAATTCAAGCTTAATGAATGTAAAAACTGCTTGTGTCACATATGATAAAATAATAATATATCCTGATTAAATATACCTAAAAAATATGAAAGGAACTCTCCATTATTAAAAAAAATATATTAATTAATTTATTTGGGAAATCCTTCCTCCTAGGACACACTGCAGTGCAAGAAAAGTACCTCATTTCTTGGCCCTATTTAACCCTAACTTGAAACGAGATACAGTAGCTACGCTCCACTCCTGAAGGGAGGGGTGTCACGGTATCTGACCTCCTGTATGGAGGACGGTCACCTATACTGTGCTTCCTAGGAGGGGGTAACCCCAAATAACTTAACACAAAGAGAGTGCATGTGGGCGTTTTTCATTTTTTTCACTTTTATTTTTATTTGCACTTGTATAGCATTATCTGCACTTTATAGTTATATCTTACTGGTAGTTCTAGGGCTTGTTGGTGCAGGTAGACACTAGCTTTATGTGGTGTAGAGGTAAAAAAAGAAAATTCAAGGATTACCTAAGTAAGTGGATTATTCCAATAAGAGCAGGCATTAGGTTGATTGTGTAGGACCTACTGAATATAGTAGGCCCTACTCTAGCAACATTGTGGCAGGCTTATTTTTTTGCCTAGGTTAGATGTTTATAAAATAACTACTACATTCTGCAAGCTTTGAAGTTGCTGATTAGTGAATGAGAGAGGGCACTGGATCATGTATGTTGTATGATTTGGACCCCAGCAATACCCTTATAATGTATGAACGTGAAGATAAGTCCAGCCCTCTGGGATGGTCCTGGTCAACTCCCCGGTTTTGCACCCTTCCCTGTCATTGGTGTCTCATTGACACCAAAAATCCCTATTTTACCTTGCACTGCAGAGAGTCCCAGGAGTAAGGATCCCTCTAGAAAGTGGATTAATATTACTAGAGCAAGCATGTTGTTGCTAGGATAGGACCTGCTAAAATTAGGATACATTGGATTGTGGCAGGTTTATACAGTGTAAGACCCTATACTGTAACTAAACTTCCATTAATCTGGATGCAGCCTTGAATAGGTTCCTTTTTCTGCCCGGTCCAGGTCATGTAACCGCTGTTCTTTCAACTTTGAACTTGTGAAGCGGTGTCACTAGGAACATTTAGTGTCAGGGTGATTATCTCTTCTCTGAACTTTATGGACCATTCTTTTCATTTAGTCATATTTCTAACATGCAGTCAAACATGACACTCAACAAACCCCTAGCTAGTGCAGGTATTTCAAATGTTCCATCTTAACCACACCTGTTGCAACTAATGAAGCTCATGATAAGTTGCATCAGGTGTGCTTGGACAACACCTGTTTTGCATATTTGTTCTGTTGTGAGAGATTCTATTTAGGAGGTTGAATCATTTTGAGACTGGAGTACTCATTATAAGTTGCATTTTCAGTTGTATTTGGGGAAACCACTTGAAGCATTTATTGTGTTGAGCTATTTCAATTGCTGTTGTTTGATCAGCTCATTGCAAACAGCTGAAAGTCTGTACTTTTTGACAATAAACCTGATTTTACTTTTGATTAAAGCTGTATGTATATATGTCCCTTTTTTAGTTTTAGATTTAGGGCTGCCACTGTAAATAATAAAGTTACTTTTGTTTTTAGCGCTGAAATGGTATCACTTAAATATTCACTGTGATCTTTTGTAGTGATTTATGTATGGAGAGTGTAAATTAACCTTATTACCCCTCTGGCATTCAACCAGAAAACTGATCCTGTTAGTTCCTGGTTGTTTACTCTTTGTAGGCAGGCAATTAACCAGAGCACATGACTTGAAAAGACTGAAAATTTAGCTGAATTGGGAAGTCAGTTATTGAACAGCCGGAAAACGCTTGGGATGGGGCAGAAAAGGAGGCTTGTAGACAAATGACCTGTGTCTTTTGCAAGCTGTTTTTAAATACATCCCCAATAAGCTCTTCAAAGATAATATTTCCAAGATCCAGTTTGTACATAGAAAATAGAAAAATGCATAAAATAGTGACTATTAGAGATGTCCCGAATAGTTTGCTGGCGAATAGTTCCTGGCGAACATAGCTTGTTCGCGTTCGCCACGGACGGCAAAAATATGCGATGTTCGGTCCGCCCCTATTCGTCATCATTGAGTAAACTTTGACCCTGTACCTCACAGCAGACACATTCCAGCCAATCAGCAGCAGACCCTTCCTCCCAGACCCTCCCACCTCCTGGATGGCATCCATTTTAGATTAATTCGGAAGCTGCATTTTTTTTTCTTTTTTTTTAGACAGAAGTGTGTTATATTTGAGCATGCTAGGCTGAACGTGCGTATATCATGGCTAGTTGCACTGAGGGTATGAGTATATAGCAGTACATTGTTGTGAAAGATGGCTGTCATGTTTAGGGTGTAGCTTGCACGTTATCAACTGTGTATTTATATCAGCAGCTCCACCACTAGTTATAAATCAAGTGTGAGTCGCCCCATGAGATGAGACTAGTGAATAACATAATACATGAACGGTTAAGGTAAAGGCATGTAAGGAACTACGACAATAAACTCTTTAGGAGGTGAAATAATGACATGTTTAAACGCTTGCTACTTTACGATTAGTTAATGTGCAGAGAGCAGTTCATGTGATCAAAGGCAAGGTGTGGAGGATAGGCTATAGTGGGCCATGCTTGGCAGGCTGCTGTTTACTGCTTGTGCTCATCCAATCCCTTCTGGGCACCAGGTGCAGACCCTGGGAGGCCCTGATACCTGGAACAACAAAGGTAAGTCTCTGGCTGACTGCCGGGTTCGCGGCTTGAGGTGGTGGAAGCTTGTTTTGTCGGGTGGTCGGATCTGTCCCAGTGGTGCTTCACGTCCGGTGCAGGGTATGTTGTGGCTTAAGGTGGAGGCGAGTGCTTGACGTGGGGCAGGCTCTGCATTTCTGTTTGTGCCTCCGGTCCCGTCTTCAACACTTTTGCGTTGGTGGATTTTAATGGGGACTGCTTCGCTTAGCTGTGGTGGAGCTTGTTGGGGCTGTGGTGGAGCTTTTTGGGGCTTCCTGCTTGTTATTTACTTCCAAAATTGATTAAAGAGTCTGTCCAGCTTAGACTCAATATCATGCCATGCTTTGCTGGTACCAGGAGGACACGCGGCTGCCACCATATTGGGAGAGTCGCAGATGAGTATGTCAGCCTGGGCGGCTGTGCTCTGTGCGTCCATTAGCTCCAGACAGCCTCTCAGGGGTGGACCAGGATAACCCCCACCGGTCCAAGGGGGGGTAACGGAGCTCCTGCCGGGAAGTAGCTGCTCCTGGGCATCCCAGGATCGGGAGATCGGCCGCCTCTCCCGCCCGGTGAGCACAAGGCCACACTTGCCACGTGGAGGTAAGTAAGACTCTGTCTAGTTGCTGACCGCTATTAAGCATGTCAGGTCGGTCAGGTAGAGGCTACATTGCTGGGTCATCCCCTTCTGGGGTGAAATTCGCTTGTTGATAGCTGCTTAAAGTGAGATATCTTAGTGAGAGGAGAGACAGTGTAGCTGCTGCTGATTTAATAGGTAAATCGATAGTTAGGCTAGTGTATTCAAAGTCCACTACAGCCCTGAAGGACTCATCTGATCTCTGCTGTAAGGACAGCACCCCAAAAAGCCCTTTTTAGGGCTAGAACATCAGTCTGCTTTTTTTTTTTTTTCTGTGTAATCTAATTGCAGTTGCCTGCCTGCCAGCGTGTGTGTCAGGCTCACAGCGTATACTGTGCCCACTTGCCCAGTGCCACCACTCATATCTGGTGTCACAATAGCTTGCATTTTAAAAAAACAAAAAACTTTGTTGTACGTGGCTGGGTGGAGGAAGAGACCTTCAATGACATCAGTGAGGACAAGGAACGGGACATGGCTAGCTTGGTATCCAACCTTGTGCAAATGGGGAGTTTGCGGTTGTGCAAATGGACTGTTTGCGGTTGTTTGTGGTGCATTAAATGGGGAGTTTGGTCTGTCACTGTGAAGTGGGCGTAACCCTTACACTACCTGATCGATACAACATCATACCTGATGTTTTAAAGCACGTTATTCCAAACAATTTAGGAATGTTAGGTGATGTCTGCCCTTTATGGATTAAAACCAGACTCTGCATCAACTATGTAATTTTCCATGGGAGTTTTGCCATGGATCCCCCTCCGGCATGCCACAGTCCAGGTGTTAGTCCCCTTGAAACAACTTTTCCATCACTATTGTAGCCAGAAAGAGTCCCTGTGGGTTTTTAAAATTCGTCTGCTTATTGAAGTCTATGGCGGTTCACCTGGTTTGGCCGTTCGCGAACATTTGCGGAAAATTTTATGTTCGCGACATCTCTAGTGACTATTGTACACGTACAAACTGGATCTTTGGAATTTTATTATCTTCAAAGAGCTTATTTTTAGTGCTCCACCTATGTATGTATTTTTGTTTTTGATGAAATTGCTTGTATGGACATAGCGGGGAATGTGGTGCATCTATGAATAGAACTTACCCCAATTTTTCCCCCAATAACGACAAACAACTAATATTGGATAAAACAGGCCACAGCATTTATTAAACGTACAACTGTAGGGCTCATCAGAACTTTATTAATTTCCTTTCATTCAAATATAAATAAGCACATAAATATATATATACATAAACCATAACTTAACATATAAATTAACACCTATTGCCCTACAGCCTTTAACTTAAATAACCGTCCTTGCCAATGAACTTAACCAGGTGCCTATGCACCAAAACTTGCTCACTGGGCTCTCGCCTCCCCCCCTCGTCCAAACCAAAATTCCCCTTTCCTTTAAATGCTCACCACCAGCCGGCTTTTAGCTCTGTGGGTACGTCCAAGTCAGTAACCGAAAAGTTTACCATACAGAGCAGGGGAGGTTGAGACCCACCTTGTCCAGCTCCTGACAATTCATCTGATACTCCCCAACCCTATTGGCAAGGACAAGCTCCTCGCTAGCTGTGACAGAATGAGAAACACAAAAGAGGGTGGGTGGGAGGGAAGTTGTTTGCTGGCCAGAATCCCAAAAGGCACTGAGGTAAGATGATCCCTGCACCACTCCAAACCCATAACAACTCCCCTACACACATACAGCCAATCACCAGCACCATCCCCACACTCATACATGTGCCCTTGTCTGTTTAGCTGTGCTAACTCCCCAGGGCCTGGTGAGAAGGTCCAGCACAAAGGTGTGTAGCAGAACAGTAAAATATATATTCTCTCAACAATTTATATACATTTGCATTACATTTTTGAGTGGTCTTATATATTTCCCTCCCACCCCATTATTTTTTCTCTCCTCTCATTTTTACATTACTGTCATTTTCTTACATTCTTAAAACATTTTTTATTTGTTTTGTATGTATTAGGTCTGATGTGTACTATAGTCATTGCTGCCACCCAGGAGTAATGGGAGTTTGAATGTAAGGCTTAATTTGGCATGTTTACATTCCTAAAATTACTTGCCATTCTTTTCTACACTGTTGTGATGTCTTATTGCATAACTGTAGGATATCTTTCTTGATTAAAAATGGAATGCAATCAAACCTATATTACCAAGTGGAGCTGAATCATTACTAAGACTGCAAGTAACACCATGTGGCCAAGAAGAAAATTCCACCTACTGTTTTAGATGTGCTACTACAATGAATCATTATAAAAATTATTGAGACAAGTAATTGAAATAAATAGATGTGCTATGAGTTAAAGGAACACTATGGTGTTGGCAATTCAAAATTGTATTCTACCACTAAAGTGTCCCTTGCCCTCAACTCCCCATCCACCCATCCATGAAAGGGTTAAATAAATCTTTAAACACTTACCTGATTCCAGCGCTGTGCTACATCAGGCTCTTTCATTAGCTGCTCGGGGGAACCAAATGTGCATCAGCATGTCCAGCATCGTTTCACAGAGCTAAACTTTGCAAATGCAGGAATCGCCAATAGTGGCTGTCTGTGAAACAGCCACTAGATGCAGTCTGAACCCTGCAATATAAACATTGCAAGGCTAAGGGGACAGGGTTACTGCACCCACACCACTTCAGTGAGATGAAGTTGTCTGAGTGTCTAGAGTGTCCCTTTAATGACTTATTAGATATGTGTATATTATGTACATAGATGCAGGAATACCATTTTGAACAGTAAACATGCACCTTGTTTATTGGAGATAGTTTGAAGTGATGTCATGACAGGTACATTACAACTAAAATTGTCCCCATAGGAATGAAATATTAAATTTATCATATAGTTCAATGCTTTATTTAAAGAGACACTACATTGTCCAAATACAAAATAAATAAAAATCACTCTTTAGTAGATATACGGTACCTAAATTGAAAACTTGCATGCATTTAATTATGCATTTTTTCATTGGGAGAATATCCATAAACAGCTTTCAAAAGCTGCAACTCTCTTGTCTGCTGCCTTTACAAACACTCCTCTTCTAAACCAGCCCAGGCTTTCAATTACAGAAAATTAGTCTTTACGAGTCAGGTGCTCTGAGCAATAGCCTGCCTTCTGAGTTTAGCTCCACTGAGCTAAACAATCAGGAAGGGACAGGACTAATTGTCTGAGCCAGGGGTGTAACAAGGTTAATGTATATATGCACTTTTTGCAAAATGAAAAAATAGGACACGCTCTTTCCTCATAAAGCACTTCAGCAAGCTAAAGTGCTTTAGGTGTCTGGAGGGTCCTTTTTAAATTATTTAATTATGTTCAGTTATGATACAAGGAAGGTGGTATAGATATGCTTGTGTGTGAACTCAGGAAAGGGTACAAATTGGATTTGTGTAGGAAATCATTCAGGTGCCAGAAAGGGTCCAAGTTGTGCTTGTGCGGGAACTCTTCAGTAAGGGGTACAAATCAGATTTCTGCAGAAACTCTTCAGGAAGTGGTACTAGTTGGACTTGTGCCGGAACTCTACCAGGTAAAGAAGTGGTATGAGTTATGCCTGTGCAAGGACCCTTTTTCGGTACAATAAGGGGTACAAGTTGGACTTGTGCGAGAACTCTTCAGGAAGAGGTAACAATTGGATTTTTGAGGGAACTCTTCCAGGTACCAGAAAGGGTACAAGTTATGCTTCTGCGGGAACTTTTCAGTAAGGGGTACAAATCAGATTTCTGCAGGAAGTCTTCAGGAAGGGATACTAGTTGGATTTGTGCTGGAACTCTTCCAGGTAAAAAGGGGCTACGAGTTATGCTTGTGCGGGAACTCTTCTAGGTACAATAAGGGGTACAAGTTTGGCTTGTGTGAGAACCCTCAGAATTGCTTAAAAGTTGACGCACAAACTCATCCAGGTTAAAGTAGGGGTACAAGTTATTTTTGTGCGCAACTGTTTCAGGTTAGGAAAAGTTTACAGGTATTTGGTTTTCACTACAGGTAAAGCAATGTTCTTACTTGGCTCTGGCTGGCCACCAGAAGGTAGTCTTGAGACAGGTGACATTTTGTCTCTGTGGTAGGTATTAAGAATTAACAAGAAATGGGAGCCTGACTTTACTTTGTTCAATATCTGGTTAAATGCTAAATCTAATACAACGATGTTGACAGATTCATGCAAAATTAATGTGGAACAAAATGAGTAAAAAAAATCCCAATGTGTTGTTTTTTGAGTAGTACATGTACATTGGTTGAAAAACAAATATGTGAAACTAAACCATTTGAACCCCTTTGTCAATCCTACAAGGTTATCTCTCTGAAATGATTGTCGAGATAGAGTTAATAGAGGAGCTAACAAGGGTGATGGGGAAAGAATGTTAAAATGTTACTGGAAAACTGTATGTGAAGTTTTAAGATTATATTATCACAGATTGAGAGTTAATGGGCAAATAAGAAGTTAAACGCTAAAAGAACAGGAAAGTTAAAAAAGTTTGTTATGTAAAGGAGAAAACATTTCTCCATCATCTCCCCCCTACCCCCCCCCCCTCCCACCCTATAGTTAAGAACTGAGCAAATGAGGGAATTTGTTCTTCCCTTTTTGTACAAAGGGAGGAGCAGGATGCTCTGAACGTAAGTTAAAAAGAAAAGCACTCTTAGGAATAGGAATGATCAAAAAGGAGTGGAGAAATCATGATTCTCAATTCATATTAAGCATGATGGGGGCCAAAATGATGCTCTTCAGAGAGTTTGATGCCCGATGGAAGAAGTGATGTGGTCACTAGATGTGTATGTCCCATTCATGCACAAGGCAAATTGCTCAATTGTTTGCACTAGAATGAGAAGATCCAGATACAGAACAGTTACAGAAGTATCAGCTTACCTAGCCTAGGCTACCTCAGGGATAAACAGATTCTCCGTCTATTTTTGGGGAACAATTAAAGAAGGACTTGTCACTATGTACTCACACCCCTGCCTCTGTGTTGGTTTCGAAGCCCATGGAACAGTGAAACAGGGGAGTGGGCCTTGACAAGGCCAGGAAGTAGGCAGGTGGAAAGTTATGGGATGTTCAGGGCGGGGCTAAGTAGGGGAGGAGTCAGGTAGTGTAAATAGGCGGCCATCTTAAGTGAGGAGCCAGTTAATCTGAATTGCACTGACCTGTCACTTGTGGCTGGTCGGCGGAGTTCTTTTTCTTTTTCTCCCTCTGCAGGTAATGGCGTCCCTAGAGGAGATTCTGGACGGAGTTCGGGCGGCGGTTCGTGACAGAGGAATGGCGTGGCTGCACGAACAGATCGGGGCTGCTGCCACCCACGCGGAGGGACCGGAGAGGAGGTCGGCGCGGAGGACCAGGCCGCCACAGAGGTTGAGCCCGGGAGAGGCCCCTGCGGCCCGGCGGCGGAGGAGCCCTTCAGCGGTCGGCGGTTCGGAGGCCGGACCGAGTACAGCGGCGGAGGAGGGAATGCGGCAGGCGCCTTCGGGCGGACCCGCCGGGCAGGCGACTGCGGGCGCAAAACGGAGGCCACGAGGTCAGAAGGCGCCCCGCGTAATGGCGGCCGGCGGGACAGCAGAAAAAGGGACTGCGGCAACACCAGCGGACCATGCGGCTGCGGATGGCTTCACCCACGCGGCCAGTGGGCAACGGACTGAGCGTCCCGGTGAGTCAACCTCCAGCGGTATCACTGAGGGGCAAAGTGGGAATGCTAGTCGGGTTACTACAGCACCAGAGGTCCGCCAGGCAGTGCGGGGAGACCAGGCCAGCAAGGGATCCGAAGGGGCGGCCGGAGGGAGGGCCAGGACTGAGATCAGTAGACTAGGAGTAGAGGACAGCGGAGCGGGTCGGGCGGCTCAGAGGGTCTCTGGAGCTAGGAAGGCGACAGGCGGCCTATCCTTAGGGGCTAGGGCAGAGTCAGACGGGGCGGCCGGTGGGGGGCCAGGCGCAGCGGCTGTGGGAGAGCCTGTGGTTTCAGCACGATACCGGGGAACAAGAGGTGGCAGTATAGAGCGGGGGGGCCCATCCGGCTGCCCTCAGGTACGGCCTAGTGACAGGGATGCGGCAGTAAAGGGCCAGGGCGGCCAGCGGCGCAGCAGCAGCGCCAGGTGCAGCAGTGACAGGAGCTGGTCGGGAGGACGGGACAGCAGGGACAGGAGCCATTCACGGCTAGGCCGCAGTGAGTCCAGGTTCAGCGTCAGGGAGAGGAGAAGGAGGTCCAGGTCAGAGGAAGGGAGGCGGAGCAGAAGGCACAGTGCATCGAGATCTTCAGAGAGGAGCTTCAGGGAGCAGCGACGGGGAGCGCTCAGCAAGGGAGGTCGGAAGGAGCAGTGGAGAGGATCCAGGGCAGTCGGAGAAGAGCGTAGGGAGGAAGGGCGGGTAGGGAGCTACTCGGGCAGACTACCCAGGATGTCTTCTCCTTACAGGTCGCGGAGTAACTCACCAGCGGTTCCGAGGCGGGACCAGGCGGGCAGGAGTCGGCGTCTATTGGGAGCTCCAGTGTCAGAAATGGCGGATGGAGGGACAGCAACCCCGCGGCCTGCGGCGGCCAGGGGCATCAGCGGTGAGTCTTCCTCTACACCACACCCGGGGACATTCATACATTGTTTGAAGTCATTTATAGATTCATGGTCAGAGGATAGGGAGCCACTTAGGTTCGATAGGGTTTGGTCAGCAGGTGAAGGCAGTGGGTCGGGGTTGGTGGGGGTATCCTCAGGAGTGACAGGTGGTACTAGGGAGGAAACGCGGCCCACTGATAAGCCTGACGGATCATCGGTGGGGGACGGGGTACTCGACGTGACGGGGGGGGACATTACGGAAGCAGCACGTCAGAATGTACATGTGTCCTTCGCGGGGCCGTTAGGTTGCCATTTGAAAGGGGAGGTGAAGGAGAAGATTGCGAAAGGGGAATTCGTGGAAATATTTTCCCTTCTTCCCCTGGAGGAATTCTTAGATTTAAAAGAGGAGGACAAGAAGGACGCCAAGAAGGAAGAGGAGGAGAAAAGGCGGAGGTATCGCAAGATACCGAAGACCTTCGGCAACTGGCTGCGAGCTTTTTGCATTTTGGCCAGTGTTATTGGGGAGAAGCGGCCGGAGTGCTGCTCTCAGTTGTTTTGTTACTTGGACGGAATCGGGGACGCATACCGCACCTATGGAGGGTTGGCATGGTGGAGGTATGATGAGCAGTTCCGTCAGCGACTGGCGGCCAACCCTTCCATGCGCTGGGACCAAATGGACCTGCCGCTTTGGATGCGGTTAATGATGGCGCAAAAGAACGCGCCCTTTCCAGGGACTGCCGGCACCGCTCCCGGGGGGGCGGTGGCGGCAGGTCAAAAGAAAGGTGCCTGCTGGGCCTTCAACGAAGGACAGTGTAAGTGGGGATCCGCTTGTAGATTCCGGCATGAATGCTCAGGGTGTGGCGGGAACCACGGGGTCAACAGGTGCTTCAAGAAAGGTAAGTCGGCCGCAGGGGGAGGAGCAACGGGAGCGGCCGCTCCCACAGCTCCCGCTGGGGGTGTCACCAGTGAAGGTAGGCGCGATGTTGCCTTGGCTAAGGCAATACGCTGATCAAGCCGTGGCAGAATTCCTTCGGGCGGGCTTTGCCGAGGGTTTCAAAATTCCCTTCAAAGCCACGGGGCCGGGGGCACCTTGTGAGAACCTCAGGTCGGTCAGGGAACACCCGGGGGTAGTGCGGGAGAAATTGGCCAAGGAGGTGCAAGCTGGGAGGATGGCAGGGCCATTTCCGGCTCCGCCCTTGGCGAATCTGAGGTTGTCACCATTGGGGGTGGTCCCCAAGAAGGAAGAGGGAAAGTTCCGTCTGATTCATCATTTATCGCACCCGAAAGGGTCTTCGGTGAATGATGACATCGACGCCGACCTATGCTCGGTCTCCTACACGTCATTCGACAAAGCCGTCGAGCTGGTTAGGAGAGCGGGGCGTGGGGCGCTGATGGCCAAGGTGGACATGGAGGCGGCTTTTCGGCTGCTGCCCATACACCCGGACTGTCACCACCTGTTGGGGTGCCACTTTGAGGGTGCAATCTTCGTGGACTTGTGTCTGCCTATGGGTTGTTCCATCTCTTGTGCTTACTTCGAGAGGTTTAGTACCTTCTTGGAATGGGTGGTGCGCACGGAATCGGCCGGGGGTGCTGTAGTGCACTACTTGGATGATTTTCTGTGTGTCGGCCCACGGGACTCTGAGCGGTGTGCTCAGGTACTGAGGGTTTTTCAGCGGGTGGCGCATACCTTTGGGGTGCCGTTGGCGGGGGACAAGACGGTGGGCCCCACCACGTGCCTTAGCTTCTTGGGTCTCGAAATTGATTCGGAGCTCGGGGAATGCAGGCTGCCTAGGGATAAGCTGCGGCATCTGCGACAGCTAGTGGACGTGGTCAAGGGGGCGAGGAAGGTGACCTTGCGGGGGCTCCAGTCCCTCGTGGGGAGCCTTAATTTTGCGTGCAGGGTGATCCCCATGGGGAGGATATTTTGCCGGAGGTTGGCGCAAGCAACAAGTGGGGTGCGGCGGCCGTCGCACTACATTCGGGTGTCGGCCGAGATGAAGGACGATTTGGGGGTTTGGGAACAGTTTTTGGGCAACTTTAACGGGACAGTGTTCTTTCGGGAACCGACGGTGTCGTCGGCCGCAATGAAGTTGTTTACAGACGCTTCCGGCAGTATTGGTTTTGGGGCCTACTTGGCAGGTAAGTGGTGCGCGGAGGCGTGGCCGGAACCGTGGAAGGTGAGTCCTCTGATTAAGAACTTGGCGTTCTTGGAGTTGTTTCCCATCGTTGTAGCGGTGGTACTCTGGGGTACGGAGTTGGTATTCTACTCCGATAACATGGCGGTAGTGCAAGCGATCAATAGCTTGACCGCCTCGTCGCCCCCGGTAGTACGCCTGCTTCGACAATTAGTGCTTAGTTGTATGTCATTCAACATAGTGTTCAGGGCTAGGCACATCCCGGGGCTCCAGAACGTGGTGGCTGACTCACTGTCTCGTTTTCAGTGGGAACGCTTCCGGGAGGCTGCGCCGGACGCGCTGGCCCAGGGTCAGGAGTGCCCGGGTGTGATGTGGCAACTCGGGACGGCCTGCTTGGAGACTGTGTGAGGAGGTCACTGGCGCCGAGCACGTGGGCGTCCTACGTAAAGGTTTGGAAACTGTGGGACGAGACGGTGGCTCAGGTGAGTAGCGCCCCTACGGAGGGGCAACGCTTGGATGCACTTTTGTGGTTGCTCTGTCGATTGTTCGCGGCTCAGGCGTCGCCTGCCATGGTGGATAGGCATCTCTCTGCCTTGGCTTTCCTGTTTAAGTTCAATGGCTGGGTTGATGATACCAAACACTTCCTGGTCCGTCAGGCAGTGAAGGGATTCAAGAGGGGGAAGAAAACGGTAGACTCGCGTAGACCAGTGTCCTTTGAATTGTTGCGGGAGCTGGTGGGCGTTCTACCGGGTATTTGCAGCTCCACATTCGAGGTGTCGTTGTTCACGGTGGCATTTGTGTGGGCCTTTTTCGGGGCTTTTCGGATCGGGGAGTTGGTAAGCGCAAACAAGAAGGGCCTTGGGGGTCTTCAGCTCACAGATGTGGAGGTTCGCGAGGACAGGGTGCAAATTCAGTTACGCCGTTCGAAGACGGACATTTTTGGTAAAGGTTGCACAGTTGTGCTGTTCGGGTTGCCTGGGTCAGGGGTGTGCCCAGTTGAAAAGGGGTCGGAGTACCGGGCATTGCGCCCGGGGGGTGAGGGTTGCTTCTTGGTGCACCAGGACGGCTCGGCCCTGTCGCGCTTCCAGTTCGCGAGGGTGTTTAGGATGGGGGTAAGTAAGCTGGGCTTAGAGCCGGGGCAATTTGGGACTCACTCCTTTAGAATTGGGGCGGCAACCAAGGCCGCACAGCTGGGACTGGGGGACGAGAGGATTAAACGCATAGGGAGGTGGGAATCCTTGCGTTTTAGATCATACGTTAGACCAGATAGGCTGGTGTGAGCGGGGCAGTGTAATGCTGTGATGGAAGTGGAATCCATCTGTTTGGTATTAACGTGTTTTTCTTTGCAGGATGGAGAGTGTGGATCTGGGGCCACTCGTATGTCTATTGGGCTCAGAAGAGGGCTGCTGTTCGGAGAAGTGGAGCACAGCTGGGTTTTACTCAAGGAGCAGTGTCGATCTCTTGGTTCGGCTTTAGGGGGTTTAGCTGGCAAAGCCTCAGTGGTTCGTTGTTTAGCAGGTTGGCCGGAGGGTCGACACCAGACATAGTTTTATTACACGGGGGTGGGAATGATTTGGGTCTGATTCCGCAAAGGGAGTTGGTTAGACGGATGAAGAGAGACGTTGATCGGCTGTTGGACCTGGTCCCTGGCGTGGTGGTGGTGTGGTCGGAAATGGTCCCCCGTTTCACGTGGCGGCACGCCAGGGATCCAGCTGCAGTGGCTCGATGCAGGGGCAAGGTTAACAGGGCAATGGCGAGTTTTGTGCGGCGAATGGGGGGCATTGTAGTTCGGCATAGGGAACTGGAGGACATGCTGCCGGGCTATTTTAGGAGAGACGGGGTACACTTGTCAGACGTGGGTTGTGACTTGCTCAATCTAGGCTTTCAGGAAGGGATTAGCTTGGCCCTGTTTCAGGGTGGTGGGGGGCGCACATGTCCTTAAGGGATCAAGTCATGTGCTATGGCGGAACAGGGCGTGTTAAAGCCAGGAGTTAGCTGGAATTGGGAATGGACAGGCCAAGGCCTAGGCTGGAGTAGGCCAGATGGATTAGATGTTGGTAGGTTCAAGCTCTTCGGTGGCTACGAACCTAGGGGGTAGGGGTGTCTGGGTACACCCCTACAGTTAACAGATGGTTTTGGGGCCTCTCTGGTAGGCCGTGTGTTTCTGGTTATATGTTAAGTGAATGTTAATTATTGTTCAAAAGATAGGGTCATTGTCAGGGGTATTGTGCGGGGGGATAGTAATATAATGTTAGCTGGACAATGACCCTAAATTGTTAATTTATTTATTTATATATTTAATAATTAATAAAGCTGTGGACGTTATAATCCAACAGATAAATTCGGTGTCAGTGTTTTATTTAAGGTAAACTAAAATAGCACCTGCCGAATAACGACGGTGCATATGTCAAGTAAATGGACAATTTATTGATTACCAGTCTGATTGGACAAAAAGTTTTGAATAAGGTGTTTCACTGCTGTGACATCAACGCCAGTGTGGATACAAAGTTGTTAAGGAAATAGGGCTAGCATTGATGTCCTGCAATTGGATTTTTGTGGAAATATTTTATCTCAAGGACTTGAGAGATATGTTGTCTGTAAAATTCCACTGACAAAGAAAGAACTGAAAGCCTTTCTGAGAAATGCTGAATTCTAGAAGATGGCATAGTCACAAAAATACTTTATTAATATCTGGCACGATACAGTGGGAAAAGCAGAGCTAGAAAGACTTTCAAGGGTTAAAAGCTGACATAGAGAAAGCACCTGTTGGATTACAAAAGGCCTTTAGACTGTATGTGCATGAAACGGAAGGGATTCATTCACTAACAGACCAGCATTCTACTTCTCTAAGCAGCTGGAAGCAGTGGCAAGCCTGTTTAAGTGCATTGGCAGTCACAGTCAGACGAACTAGGGCGCCATATAGGAGGGGGCGCCCTGTGCCCCCATCACCGGCCCTTTAAATGCTGCAGCCGCCTGAGCACTCTATAAAGAGTGCTCAGGCGGCTGCCGCACTGCCTCACCTCCCCTTCCCTGTAGTGTGGCCGAGCTCCTTTCCGGTCCACGGTCCCGGTCGGACTGACAGGAAGTGCACACTCAGTGTGCACTTCCTGTCAGTCCGGCCAGGTACATTAAACAGAAACTCCTGTACCGCGGAACGGAGAGGAGCTCGGCCACGTTACAGGGAAGGGGAGGTGAGGAAAACAGGGGCCGGGGAGAAGAAGAAGAGATTACAGGGGTGGGGGGAGAAGAAGAGATTACAGGGAGGGAGGGGGAAAAAGAGATTACAGGGAGGGAGGGAGGGGGGGAAGAAGAGATTACAGGGGGGGAGGGGGGAAGAAGAGATTACAGGGAGGGAGGGGGGGGAGAAGAGATTACAGGGAGGGAGGGGGGAGAAGAGATGAAGAGATTACAGGGAGGGGAGGCGGGAGAAGAGATGAAGCGATTACAGGGAGGGAGGGGGGAAGAAGAGATGAATAGAGTACAGGGAGGGAGGGGGAGGAGAGATGAAGAGATTACAGGGAGGGAGGGGGGAAGAAGAGATTACAGGGAGGGAGGGGGGGAAGAAGAGATGAAGATATTACAGGGGGGGAAGACGAGATTACAGGGATGGAGGGGGGAGAAGAGATTACAGGGAGAAGAGATTACAGGGAGGGGGAGAAGAGATTACAGGGAGGGAGGGGGGAGAAGAGATTACAGGGAGGGAGGGGGGAGAAGAAGAGAAGATTACAGGGGGGGAGAAGAAGAGATTACAGGGAAGGAGGGGGAGAAGAAAAGATTAAAGGGAGGGAGGGGGAGAAGAGATTACAGGGGGGGAGAGATTACAGGGAGGGAGGGGGGAGAAGAAGAGAAGATTACAGGGGGGGAGAAGAAGAGATTACAGGGAGGGAGTGGGGGAGAAGAAGAGAAGATTACAGGGAGGGAGGGGGGAGAAGAAGAGCAGATTACAGGGAGGGAGGGGGAGAAGAAGAGAAGATTACAGGGAGGGAGGGGGAGAAAAAGATACGATTAGAGGGAGGGGGGAGAAGAAGAGATTACTGCAGCTTAATGAAGTGGTTTTGGTGTCTATAGTTTGTCCCTGCAGGCTTCTTAATGTAAACACACACTGTGTGCAGCACTGGCGTTAGTTCATATGGCAGATCATATGGGTAGGGCATTGTGATGTCACTGGGGGGCGGCAAATCTTTATTTTGCCTAGGGCGGCAAAAATCCTTGCACCGGCCCTGGTCACAGTCGTTAACATGTGAAATGCTACCCTTGGGAAGTCTCTATAAGTACTTGCTAACAATGCATTATGTCAACTGGTGAATGGAGGAGCAGACAGATTTTTAACCCTTGATAAACTAGCACAGTGCTCCTGGGAAATCCTAATCTAACTTTTGATTTGTAACTTTTAATCCTGCACACCTTCTACCTGAAACAGGAGAAGTACAGCAGGCCTGTAAATAAATAATTGAAATTATTATCGGTCCTGAGTGCATTATATGTGGACTGATCAAATCATCTGGTCGATGGGAAAAGGAGATCAGGATATGCTGCAGTGTCTTCATATTAAATCCTTGAAGAACAGCTCCAATTTTCCAACATGTAAGTGCATGGAACAGAGCTGTTTGCGCTAACACAAGAATTACATCTGAGACAAAGACAAAGGATAAATATCTACACAGATTCAAAATATGTATTCAGAGTTCTGCATGTTATTGGGGAATTATAGAAAGAAAGAGGATTCTTTACTGCAACATGAGCCAAATATTTAAAATTGACCCCAGATTAAAGAATTGCTTGATGCAGTTCTTCTACCCTAGAAAGTTGACGTGAACACATCAGAGTGGGGACTGAGAATTAGCAGCTGCAATGTCTAAAACATTGGACTGTTTCCACAGTGGACTGTTTCTGTCCACGTGTTGCTCATGACTCACAGTAGTGTAAAGTTAAAAGAGAGCAAGATGTTGATTCATTACACCTAAGTAAAAACAGCCATCATTGAAGATAGTGAAGTTGCTGATACTATAGTTGAAAGACCATAGTTGAAGGACAGTCAGGAAAGGACAGTCAGGAAAGGACAAGGACTCAAGTTCCCTTTCAAAAAGGAACAGCAAGTAGGTATTTTGATGGGCATAATACACCATAACCAACTGGCAACTTGTTTTGCTGTTATCATCTGGACATTTGTTGCCTCCAGAGGCGTAACTAATAATCACTGGTCCTGTGTGTTTAAAATATGGGCCCCCCAACCTCTCCATGCGTCTCATACCCCTTCAGCCCCCCCATGCATCTCATCCCCCAGGCCCCTCCATTCATCTCACCCCCCCAGACCCTCAATGTGTGTCATTGCCTCCATCTCAGCCCCCATGTGTGTCATTCCCTCCGTCCCAGCCCTTCCATGTGTGTTATTCCCTCTGTCCTAGCCCATCGATGTGTGTCATTCTCTCCCCACTACTGTAAAGAAAGCAGAGTCTGTTTCTGTGTGTGTGCACGGGATGCATTGTGTGTTTCTGTGTGTGTATGGGATGCATTGTGTGTGTGCCTGTGTTTGTGTAAGGGATGCATATTGTGTGTGAGTGTAGGGTTTCATTGTGTGTTTCTGTGTATGTAGGGATTCATTGTGTGTGTGTGTGTGTGTTGGAATGCATTGTGTGTGTGTTGGCATGCATTATGTGTGAGTGTGTATGTATGGATGTATTTGTGTGTTGGGATGCATTGTGTGTGTAGGGATGCAACGTGTGTGTGTAGGGATGCAACGTGTGTGTGTAGGGATGCAACGTGTGTGTATAGGGATGCATTGTGTGTGTGTGTGTGTGTGTGTGTGTTTAGGGATGCAGTGTGTGTGGGGATGCATTGTGTGTGTGCGCGTTTGTGTAGGGATGCATTGTGTGTGTTTGCTGGGTAGGATAGGGGCTGTGAGGGCTGAAAAGGGAGCATATTTTTTTATTTATTTTGTTAATGTATTTTTAAAATGTTTTATTTAGTATATCCCCCCTCCCTGTTTTCTACCAGCATTCAGGGAGGGGGCAGCGAATTCCCTGGTGTTCTCTCTGCCTTCACCTCTGCCGGGTAAAGGCACTTCCCACGAGTCCAAGAACCACGTGAAATCGAGCATTGCCGTGGTTACCGCAGCCATACTCTGAAAGCCAGGACTCAGCCAGCCGCGGTGGTGAAGGCAGAGAGCCTCCTTCCCTTCCTGCTGTGCAAACTCTGCACCAGGAAGGGAGATTAAAAGATTAATGTAAGGGGCCCGGGCTTGCAAGTGAAAAGACTGTACCCCGGGGGGCGGGGCCAAGCCAGCAAGCGGAGCAGACGCATGAAGGCTGAGCTCCTGCTGGATTCACAGACCGGCACCGTTAACTAGCCAAAAACCGAGACATATACCTACCGGGATACCCTACCTGCATAAAGGAGGTCCCGCTGATACGCCTGACGCTTTCCACGAGCGATTCGGTGATCGGGAACCCACGATGGCTGGCTGGGGCCTACACGCAACGGCGACAGGGAGAGATGGCTGCTCTCCCGGTCAACGAACCGGAGAAACGGACCTGCCAGCAACCTGTCCCCCCCCCTGACCGGCGGGGGTTATCCCGGTCCAAGCGGACACACACGGGCACAGAACCGAAAGGAAGAGGCAAACGAGCGGAGAGACGAGGCGCGGCCCTGCAAAATAGCTGCCGCCACGTGGAATCACACCGCAGAGAGACCCGACCTCATGGCCAGGCTAGATGCCATAATAGCTACGTTCTTGGAGAAGATGGCAGCTAAAGAGCGAAAAGCGGAGGCTCACAATAAGGCCACACGCTCACCCAAGGTATTACCGACACACTCCTTAAGCAGGCGCAAACTCCCTCCCCCAGATAAAGTAAGCAATGGGCGCCAAAACGGACGAAGCTCCCGACGGGCCCACAAACCCAAACGACTGGCCCTGCCGCTGACAGAAACGAGAACTATGCTCGGACATAAGAACCACAGACCGCGCATCCGACACCGCTGGCATGGATCCCGACCGACTCGGAGGGCTCCCAAACAAGAACCGCCACTAAATAAAACAAAATGGTGCACTCGAGGGGCTGGGACACGGCCGGCTCCAAGCACAACCAAGGCCTGCCAGCGCATCACCCAGAAGCAGCGACACAGAGCCGCAAACAGCACCCAGAAGGGCTTCGCTCCCATACCACAGGGACACACAGAGACTCCGGCCTGCAAAACCACGAGGGGAGTAGAGAAATGGCCAAACCGCCAGAGAAATACACCCACCACTTAAGGTACTCACGGAGGAACGGGAGGCAGCAGCGGTATCCCTCCAGCCTACTTGACCCGCAATGCCGAAACCCAGTTGGACTCTCTATGTGCTTTGCTGGCACCGACGACAGGAGTAGGCTGACTCCAACTCCAACTGCCATCATACGGCTAGGGCAGCCACCACACCACCAAGCCCACGCAGCCGAAGAGGACTCTGACTCACACCATCCTTATCCAGCCTTGTCTCTCTAGCCAGGGCCACATTAACACACTTAGTTTTATTACTCCTACATGTTCATTACCCTAGTGAAACACCACACTTATTGTATATGCACCTGTGAGCAATGCTACACCATCACATGTACACCAGCATATCACATGCCATAGACGGTTAGGTACTCACATGTGACACCTGACAAACGCCCTGTACATAGCCTAGCACATCTACTGAAGCATAGCTTAACCTGCAAATACAGCTCTTGAACTCCATTCTAAAGTTGAACTAGTAGTTATTATCAGTATCTTAAATTGTGAAACAAACCTGTCCCTAATAATATGTTTTCTCTCCTGAATGTCTACTTTTCCTGTTGATTAATGGCAAAGCAAAGTTTCAAGCATTATGTTTTATGTTTAGTCACTCATGATTAGGACAGCTAGGATAGCCGATATAAAAATTCTGACTAGCTAAACGACTCCACGCACTGCCACTCTGCACCTATGCAGATATAGCTAAATGATATGATTTACGTTACTTGAATTGTTTATAGCGTGATTACAGCACCGTTCTAACATACTTATAATTCCAATCTGTGTTTAAAGCCAAATGTTTAAGCCTGATTTAAAACTAAAATATGTGTCACACACACACTAAAGCGAGAGATAACCTGTCACACACACACTAAAGCGAGAGATAACCTGTCACACACACACTAAAGCGAGAGATAACCTGTCACACACACACTAAAGCGAGAGATAACCTGTCACACACACACTAAAGCGAGAGATAACCTGTCACACACACACTAAAGCGAGAGATAACCTGTCACACCCACACTAAAGCGAGAGATAACCTGTCACACCCACACTAAAGCGAGAGATAACCTGTCACACCCACACTAAAGCGAGAGAGAGCCTGTCACACACACACTAAAGCGAGAGAGAACCTGTCACACACACACTAAAGCGAGAGAGAACCTGTCACACACACACTAAAGCGATAGATAACCTGTCACACACACACTAAAGCGAGAGAGAACCTGTCACACACACACTAAAGCGAGAGAGAACCTGTCACACACACACTAAAGCGAGAGAGAACCTGTCACACACACACTAAAGCGAGAGAGAACCTGTCACACACACACTAAAGCGAGAGAGAACCTGTCACACACACACTAAAGCGAGAGAGAACCTGTCACACACACACTAAAGCGAGAGAGAACCTGTCACACACACACTAAAGCGAGAGAGAACCTGTCACACACACACTAAAGCGATAGATAACCTGTCACACACACACTAAAGCGATAGATAACCTGTCACACACACACTAAAGCGAGAGAGAACCTGTCACACACACACTAAAGCGAGAGAGAACCTGTCACACACACACTACAGCGAGAGAGAACCTGTCACACACACACTAAAGCGAGAGAGAACCTGTCACACACACACTAAAGCGATAGATAACCTGTCACACACACACTAAAGCGAGAGAGAACCTGTCACACACACACTAAAGCGAGAGAGAACCTGTCACACACACACTAAAGCGAGAGAGAACCTGTCACACACACACTAAAGCGAGAGAGAACCTGTCACACACACACTAAAGCGAGAGAGAACCTGTCACACACACACTAAAGCGAGAGATAACCTGTCACACACACACTAAAGTGAGAGATAAACTGTCACACACACACTAAAGCGAGAGATAACCTGTCACACACACACTAAAGCGAGAGATAACCTGTCACACACACACTAAAGCGAGAGATGACGGTATCAAGGCGAGTGATAACAATATTAACGCGAATGATGAGAACTACCTAGTATAACCTTGAACGTAGATTGTATGCTCAAACCTTGTTCTCCTTTGTCTCTCCTCTACCAACTTTTCCATGATATGTACGTTTTAATAAGCAAAACTTTTAATAATTCGCTCGTTGTTAACGTTGATTGCACGTACTAGTACGCATACCTACCCACAAAAAATGTGCAGATTAAACCTGTCATGACGATGTTAACGTTGATATACCTGTGACTGCTGTCGTGGCATAACAGGATTGCTTGTAACTCATAAGGCACAACAAAAATAAAAAGACTGTACCCCTGGACTGCTCATGGTCGCAGGGATCACAGCTGCGGCCGGGGCCCCTTGAGTGATGGGCCCGGTCACAGCTGCCTCCCCTGCGACCATGGTAAGTATTCCACTGCCTGCGTCAGACCCTGTCAGCAATGTCTGGATCCATTTGGCATTACAAATGTTTAATGTAACTAATGTTTGTTTCAGCTGATATGTTAACTACCTGTCTAGTGACAATTCCAACTTCTCTTTTGATTTTTCTCAATCACACCTCTCTATCTAGTCAAATCGTAGTTCAAGATGAAACTCTTGTCATATACAAGTATAAATATTATAAATATCGGCGGGGCAAAATAGCCAAAAGGTTATCCGGTTATTAAGTGAAACCTTCCCCGGTATGTGTTATTTTTATAAAGTGTACCCAATCCTGTTAATATCTATTAAATCAAACCTGTTTGATTTGCAATAAAACATATGTTGATTCTTATTCGAATGCACACATCATTTTGCCCCAAGGATGTGTCCCTAATTTGTTCTAAATGTATTGCCGGCGGGTCAAGTCTTTAAATGACTCTGCAGGTCAGGAGTACATTTCTTGTGTCCCAAGAAATATATATATCAGATAAACTTGTTTTCTGGTAATACAAGGGGTAACAGATAAAAGTGTTAGCTCAGCAGTTTAAATTGCTTGTATAATTTGTAAAAAACGATCGCTCTTAGTACTATGATTTTCAAGGTCAGCAGATGCTCCTGCTCTCCCTTTCCTACTGATAAGCGCTAACAAATGATATGCGTATTTTATTGTGAGAAATTGTAGAAAGGGTATGGTAACTAAACATTTATTTGTAACTTATAACTTGTATATATGCAAAATGTCAGTCTTTCAGAAGCAGTTTGGACTGCTTCTCTCTCTATTGCAATAAAGAAGTGATCCTATACTTCCACTACTCCGACCTTTGGTTAATTAGAAAAGGATCTTTCCATACTTTCTTACACAAAAAAAATACCAAACAGTTCTTCCCATTGTTAGTATGTATTTATGTGAATGTTTGTTAAACATTGTGCATCATTATTTTACAATGTAGTTTTTTTGCATTGTTGAACATTGTTTTACACCTTACTCGTCTTAAAAGGAACACTATAGTCACCTAAATTACTTTAGCTAAATAAAGCAGTTTTAGTGTATAAATCATTCCCCTGCAATTTCACTGCTCAATTCGCTGTCATTTAGGAGTTAAATCACTTTGTTTCTGTTTATGCAGCCCTAGCCACACCTCCCCTGGCTATGATTGACAGAGCCTGCATGAAAAAAACAACCTGTTTTACTTTCAAACAGATGTAATTTACCTTAAATAATTGTATCTCAATCTCTAAATTGAAATTTAATCACATACAGGAGGCTCTTACAGGGTCTAGCAAGCTATTAACATAGCAGGGGATAAGAAAATCTTAATTAAACAGAACTTGCAATAAAGAAAGTCTAAATATGGCTCTCTTTACAGGAAGTGTTTATGGAAGGCTGTGCAAGTCACATGCAGGGAGGTGTGACTAGGGTTCATAAACAAAGGGATTTAACTCCTAAATGGCAGAGGATTGAGCAGTGAGGCTGCAGGGGCATGTTCTATACACTAAAACTGCTTCATTAAGCCAGTGTTTCCCAACCCAGTCCTCAAGGCACACCTACCAGTCCAGGATTTAGGGGTGACCCAGTTGTGTCTAAGGTGTTTTTTCTTTTTTTTCTAAAAACACCTTAGACAAAACTGGGTAATCCTTAAATCCTGGACTGGTAGGTGTGCCTTGAGGACTGGGTTGGGAAACACTGCATTAAGCTAAAGTTGTTCAGGTGACTATAGTGTCCCTTTAATAAAGATATTATCTTTTTTTTTTTCGAAAGAGTGTTTACCGTATGAATATATACTTAAACCAAAGGATGTTGTTGCTACTCTGAACTAGTTATCATTCAATCTATACTAGTGGCCAAAATTATGGACACATTTTGGTAAATTTGTATTACTGAGGTTTGATGGCTCATAATATCAGTTTTTTTTAGAATAATACTACAAACTTTTATATTATTAGAAATATAATTTAATGCAAAATCTAATGCAACACGATATAACTTATTTTAATGTGAATCTTTTTAATAAACAGAAATCCTACATAAAGTGAAGAAAACTATGGTAAAACATTTCATAACTTCTCACCATGTCTGTTAGTCGAGAAACCTTTTGCTGTAGTTACAGTCTTATAATGGCATCCCATGGAGTGAACCAGGTGTTTTAGTTCACAACCACAAGATGTTATAATGTGAAAGCAAAATTGTATGATTGCTTCTATCACATGTCTTTTGTTCCTCGGTTGCTTCTGGCTAACTTTTTTATTTTTATTTTTTTAAATCGGCTCTACAGATATTCTATTGGATTCAGGTCAAGGCTATTACCTGACCATTCTAGCAACAGAATATGATTTTCCTGAAACCACTTTCTTTTGCTCAAAGTAGCAACAAGGGGCTGAATCATTTTGGAGTATATAGGCTTAATAATTCTGGAAAAGACTTCAGTTTTGGTCAACTACATGGTTGATGCATTTTTGTCATGTTCAGTAATCAATCCTGGAAATTAGATATATGGAAATTAGAGCTGATTTATAGCAACACCTTACTGATTCCCTGCTGTGTAATATCAGCACCTGTTAGTTTTTCATACTGAGAGGATTAACTGAGTTCAGATAGGTTTTTGCCAAGTTCAAATTGAGACATAAGCAATTTATTTATTTATTTTTCTTGGGTTTTTTTGTCTCAGAACACGACACTAGTGTTATTCTGCCTTTCGTTTATTCCCTCTGTGGCAACATATATTTTATTATTTGTTTTATTTTTATTCTAATGTTACTTTCTTTACTATTACTTTTTTAATGGATATTCTGTATGCACAATTTTATTGCAATCTGTGTATGCAGTCTTTAAGTGTTTACTGTACATGGGAGTAATTATTTGGGTAACTTTTAAATTTTAGACAGCACGTTCATTTTTTTCCCTCCCCCTTCCTTTGTCCTTATTCTGCCTTCCCCTTTACTATGCAGTACATACCTTTACCTAATTGGTATCTCTTTATTCTATTTTATCTAGAGGACACAAACACACCATATCCATTGCAAGCCACAACCTCCATATTCACTTTCCCCCATCCTCATACTCTCCGTTTTCTTTATAGCATACCTTTCCAGTAGTTTGGCATCCTCTCTAATTATCTCCTCAATCACATCTAGTCTTTGCAGTTAGTACAAACGCTCTAAGATTCCCTATCCATATCTTAAAAATGTATTCTTCTTCCTCTTGTCTCAAGTGCCCATCATAACATTTAGACTGTAAGTTCACACGTTATCTAGCTTAGTGCTTTGAATGAAAGGTATGTAAATACTAGATCTCTGCTTACCGAGCTCATCTTTGTTTTGGTTTGTCAATACTGTACTGTCTATTTTCCCTGATTATATAGTGCTGTTCAATATGTTGGCACTCAATAAATATCAGTAATAATACAGTTGGGGTTAATGGGGAATTCCAGGTTGAGATAGACACATTCCTTTTAAATGTATAATATTAGATAATGTATAAAAAGTATGCAAATCAGCCAAGCCAAAAGAATGAAAGATGGTCACTTTTAGAGTTCCTTATTTTTGTGTGAAAAAACACTCATAAATCGGACTTGAGCTTCACTCACAAAAGTAGCTTCCTGTATATTCATGGAGTTTAAGTCCACTAAATCATTACACATCCAGCGTCTGCAAAATTCCGCAAAATTCACATAGGAAAGTATTGATTCAATGCTTATGGTTACCCCATCACCGTCATGTTGGTATAGGAGGAGACAGAGCCAGCACTGAGGGACCTCAGTGCTGCAAAGAGGTAAGCAATTAAAAGGGTTTGTTTTTTTTTTTTTTTACCACTTTTGGAGCTCACAGGGGAGGTCCTAGTATGTTATGGATAGTGGCTTACTATTGCATTAGGAAAACAGTTTTGTATTCCCAATGCTATAAATAGCATGAACAATATCTATATTTTGTAGGCCAAATGGCCTTGTACGCAGCATGGTTTTGCCAATTCCAGTATTGGGCCATTCACACTTAAATGAATACCTCATAAGATATGCTTATTCCAACACTTCATGGGTTAAAGGAACACTGTAGGCACTATAACACCTTCATCATTAAAGTTGTTATATTGCCTTCAGTCCTAACCCCTAAAACCCTTTTTTTACTATATGAAAGGCTTGGAAGTACATCTTCAAGCAGGGGCGGCTCCAGAACCCAATCTCGAGAGGAGCACATGGTTATTTCTAAAATCAATCCAGGCACATTCAGGTCACTGTAGTGGTTATGGTGCCAGGAGTGCCGTGGCACCCTCCCAGAGTAAGTAGTCAAACCATTTAAGAACAGTTTGACAACTTACCTGGGGTCTGCCAAGGTTAGGAATAGGTCCTGCAGTAAGGGACAGGGGCAGTAGTGTGTTTGTGTGGTGCAATGTGTGAGGGGTGTAGTGTGTGCATGAGGGGTGAAATGTGTGTGCATAAGAGGTGCTGTGTGTGTGTGTATATATATATGTGTGTGCGTATGAGTGGTGTAGTGTGTGAGGGATACAGTGTGTGTGTCTATGGGTGGTGTAGTGTGAGGGGTGCAGTGTGTGTGTGTGTGTGAGAGGGGAGTAGTGAGTGTATGGGGGGCGATGGGTCTGAGGAGTCAGTGTGTGTGTGTGTTTGAGGGTTCAGTGTGTGTATGTGTGGGGTGCTGTGTATATGTGAGAGGGGTGAATGTGTGTGTTTGAGGGGTGCAGTGTGTGTGTGTTTGAGGGGTGCAGTGTGTGTGTGCTTGAGGGGTCAGTGTGTGTGTGTTAGAGATGCAGTGTGTGGGTGTAAGAGAGGTGTAGTGTGTGTGTGTTTGAGGGGTCAGTGTGTGAGAGATGCAGTATGTGTGTGTTTGAGGGGTCAGTGTGTGTATGTGTGGGGCATTGTGTGTGTAGGTATTTTGTTTTGGTTCAGGTGGGAGCAAATCAAATTAATATTTTTCTTATTAAAACATGATTAAACTTTATAATTCCCCTGCCTTCTTACCTTTGTTTAGGGAGGGGGACATTTTCTGGTGGTCCTAGTGGAGAAATCCTGGTGGTCCGGTGGGAGTGAACTCTAGCCTGCAGCTTCTGAGGCTATCCTCCGACCTCGCGAGAGGAGACCCGTTGGAGCTGCAGGCTGAGCTCCGGGGTCCTCTCTCCCTCCCCTGCCCCATTTATGGGGATGTGTTGTGTTTTATGGGGTACTTATGGGACTTTATAAAATATGTGTTTTTTCTGCGTGGAGATAATTGAGTTACATGATGCAGTACTTTACTCAATTATCTCACAGGCAGAGGGGAGGGAGTGTATGTTTGTTATGGGAGTGTCGTACATTAAATTACTGTTCTGATTGGTTTGTAAGCTTTGTGTCCATGTGGGCGTATCCCTTGCTTGGGGACTTGCATAAAAGGGCAGTGTGGCTACCATTAAACCAGACTTCACCCTCAATCTATAGTTCTGTCTCTTATTGTTGGGAACTGCTATACAGCTATCACTACAGCTACACTCTCTAGGAGGAGAGGAGGAGAGGGTCACCCACTGGAAGCTGGAGCCTTGTCTTAGGTCCAGGGTGGGTGAAGGACGGCGAGACCCCAACCAAACTGCAGCGGTTTGTGGAGTCTTCAATGCTTATGGTGTTTGGTGCGGTGCTTATGGTCCTCGGCGCCAGCTAGGAAGCGGTGGAGGTACCCAGCCGGGGTACAGGGAGCTCCGTTACACTTACCATCTCTAATACCATGACGTCATGCATGCATTCGCAATGCCTTTTACGATCTGCCATAGATAATTATTGTATTCGATGGTTCTCTATGGAGGAATCTTAGGCGCCTCGCGGTGAGTGCCTAAGCATCCAAGCAATGGATTGGACCATATTCCTGGAGGCACACCTGCAGGATGATGTCACCTGAGAAGGCATTATGGAATGAGAAAAAGGTAAGTGATAATTTTTTTTTTGTTATTTTCGTTTTTATTTTATTATACCTGGGGGGCTACCTGGACCTAACTAGGCACGTCTAGACTGTAGCGTTAGGAATGCAGATATGTATTCCTCATGCTACAGTGTTTCTTTCAATATAGGAGAGAAGAACTAAGCAGATTTCAAAGCTCTGTGTACACAGCTTTATGTTTGCTCAGGGTATGTTTTTTTTACATTTATACTTCAGTTATCTACTCGGTACCTAAATATGTGCTATTATTTGGGTGCTGCCATTCGGAAGGTAGTGGAGAAGATTTTTTTTTAAATATATATTTTAATATGGGGAAGTTTGTGAGAAGATTATTTTGTAAAATTTAGAATGCAGCAAAATATGCATTTATGTTTGCAAAACAAACATACAACATTGGCTAGGCAGAAACAGTTAATTATTGAAGCCAAAAACTATAAAACATATAAAAGCCATGCAGGTTTTTAGACTGATCTTTTAAATATACTATGCTACTGATTGCAATGAAAATTCAATTTTTTTGTGTGTAGCTAATGTCTTAATTTTAATAATACATTACTTTGTGCAATGGTTAAGTCGATTAATAGTCATATGGAAATGTTTAGTTAAAAAAAAGTAGAACGGTGACTACAGTGATAGAAAATGTTCTGGCAGTATACATTAAAATTTTACTTGTACCGTTATGTTTGTTGTTACTCATTAAATGTGTGCTCAAGTAGTTATCTATGAAATATTAAACTATTTCATTCTAGGAAAACTTATAGAAGTGATATCTAAAGAACAGATGCCATCTATTGCTTGCAAAAGAATATGCAACACTTTACTTTTTAGTTTCAAGAACAAATGCATTTAAATATATTCACTGTAATGACAATCTGGGTTCATTTAAACATTTCCATGTTTATTTCAAAAAAAAAAAGTGAACATTAATAATTTAAAGGTAATTTTACTTTTTAATTAGAAATATCTGCATCTTTTAAGTAAAAAATGTACATAATAGGAACAACACTATGCTGATCTCTAATGTGTGAAAATAAAATAAATGCAATTGTAACGGAGCTCCCCGTACTAAGAGCGAGTACCCTCCGTTGATGGACGCTTCCTAGCTTGCGCCGAGGACCACGAGACACCACAACCACTGCCGACTCCGCAACCACCGTAGCTTGACTGGAGTCTCGCCGTCTTCCTTCCACCCTGGATCAGCTTCTGTCCTCCAGGACCGTGGTGAAAAGACCTCCTTTCACCCTGTATGAACCTACAGTATCCAGGACTGTGTGGGGAAGACCTCTCCTCCAAGGAGAGCGTAACAGGAACAGCTCTTAAAAGAGCCAAGTGATTCAAGCTCAGGGGAGTATGCAGAGCATAGCAATCCCCAGTGTGATTATAACAGCTCCCTCCAATAACGAGACAAGGCTACGTTTTGAGGGATCAAGAAGAACTCTGGTTTAATTACACACACTCTGCTTTTATGCAATTCTCCCCTGCAAGGGAGACGCCCACATCCAATTAAACATTACCCAATCACACAATGGTTACATCCCACAGATTCCCTCCCCTTAGCCTGAGAGGTAACCCAATTATAACGTACAATTTAAACATACATTTTTATAACTTTAAAACTATACATTCAATCTTCATAAAAACACATATTATTAATCAGCATACTTTACTTACACACATATCCAAAATTCAGCCAATTCCATTCAGGGGTTAAAGAGTTAGCTGGAAGTCCTTTATGACCGACCGCAAGCACATTTTCCTGCCCAAAATAGTTCCACAGATTCAGGCTGTGCAGTCGGTCTATTTCTGCCCTGAAAAGTAACAAAGTCCCATCCGAAGGCGGCGTTCGAATCTTCAAACTCACTTCAACTTGTGTCGAAGTGAAACCGGGGTTGCGTTCCAGCAGTGTTCAATAGTATAATGGAGGTCTATCTTACACCAAAATGACAAAGTCCCGTTCGAACGGGTGTTCGAATCTTCGAATGGGACGTAGCCTCCAGCCGCAGTGTCGAAGGGTAAGGGAAGGTACAGGTCACCGCGTTCGACTGGATTAAAATGGCCGCCGCCACGTGTTCGACTGTCTAATGGCGGCCACTTCGACTGCTTCGGCACTTCGACGACTTTGGCACTTCGACTGCATCCACAGTGCCAGTTTAAAAGTACAAACCCTTTCTTTGTACAACACAGTTAAAGGGCCAGAAACAGTATACCAAGATCCATTAGGCCCAAATGCAAGTCTCAAAGGGCAATACCTTCCAGGGCCATAGTCGCAGGACAGGAGGCTAGCAATAAGTCCTCTCCAATGCCCAGTGGCAAATGGCAGTTTGTCAAAGCAATGTATGCACATTAGGGAGGAGTGGAGACGGAGCCTGAACCAGCACTAAGGGAGGGACATTGGCACTAGAATCAGGTGAGAGAATCACCACGGGGGAGGGGGTAAGAGGGGCTGACAGAGTGGGCACTATAAGGAAGTTATTTTCCTGGTACTATAACTTCCTTTTAAATGCCACCATACTAACCTATAACTCAATAGCACAATAACTGTTAGTTGGGTTTTTTGCCATATATATGTAACTTGCAACATATCATTAAAATAATTCAGAATTTCTTATATTTACATAATGCAGAGTAAATCATATAAATCTTTTAATCCAACTTTATTTATGGTTTTTTGAAGCAATCTCCAATAGACATGTGCATTCGTTATAGGACGAATATGATTTTGTCAGAATTTTCTGGCTTTTTTGTATTCGTTTACTATAACATAAACGAAAGACTTACATACAAATTATATACAAAATGAAAGGGTAAATGCCGAATGCATTACCTTTTTGTTTCAGGTCATTTAATTGACTCTGTGCTGCAGGATAGGCAGATAGTGTTCACCTAATCCAATCAAATGATTCCACTGAGCAGTGCTCTTTGAGGATATAAAGAAACGAACACAGGTGGGGATGGAAGTTCAGCGGTGTTCGCAAGGTCGAGTTTCCGATTTTAGTTCCATGCACTCGACAACCAAAACACTGCCACCACGTGTTCATGCATACGAACGGCCACCAACCGCCCGACCACTTAGAACACTGAGGTGTTGTCACATCCTGCTCTGTTCTGTGGAGATGCCTGGCTTTGGCTTCTGGTATCCAGTACTCTTTTTTACAATTCTTGTTTAGTTTTTCTTGGTTTTTTGGTTTTCTATTCTACGTCTGGTTTTCTTTATGCTGGGTTTTTCTGGGTTCATTCCTGTAATCCATCCCTGGGATTCCCAGTCTCCAGCTTTCCTTTAAATGTTTGTTTCCCATCATTCTTTTTTGTTTCAGAGTCCCTGCAGGCCGCTGCTTAAGGCTTCTGCCCTTTCTTGCAGGTAAGTGATATATATGTCTTGATGTGACAGGTGTGAATCGTTATTGAGGTGTTAACAGGGTTGAACGAGGTTAGAAAGCATAGGGGTGGTCTGGTTATTTTGTGGTCTTGTTCGGTTACTGGCTCCATCCTTACTTTTTTTTTTTGCACATGTGCAGTGTTATTTTTGTCCTAATGGGCGAAAACTAATTATTTTTTACCGAATCCTGTCCGAGAAACAAATGTTTTACGGACGAAATTCAGAATGGACGAATGGAATTTTTATTTAGTACAAATTCATTCATACGAAATGAAAATTTCACTGGTGCATATGTCTAATCTCTAACATATGTTAACTTTTTTTAACAATCCACAGTTTTTTGAATCATTTGACAACTAGATTGCGCTAACATCACATTTAGTTTTGTTTCTTTCTTTTAGGTTTTTTAACAATTTTTACTTTGTTTAATTTTTTAGTATAGGTAAAATATTTATTTTATACACCAATTTTATTGTATTACTCTATTGCAAATGCCATTTTCTACTGTTGTGAATCAGAGTTCTCTGAGAATGCTATTAAAAATTGTAATTGATGCTTGCTTTTTCATGATGCAGACTAACTTTTCAGCAGGGACCCTTTAACGAACACAAATGTAATAATTAATTCACTAGATGTTGCTATTTTTAAGGCATAGTGTCTTCAATACAATATGTCCCCTGCGGCTTTCTGTGTTTGGTATATAGTCATTATGTGAGTTAATATCACAAGCAAATAAAAAAAAAACCTGTGACAGTGGCTTCCTCAGCCAATCAGCACATTTATTTTTGGAACAGTGCATATCACACCTGCCTATATGTCATATTACATAGTGTTATCCTTATATTTCTATAATATATGTTGTATTTGACTTTGTGAACTGTCAATTTAAATATATAATTGGGTATAGAGTAAATGTATAGGGTATCATATTTTCTCAGAGACAAAAGTCAGTGTGACATTTATTTATGACAACTATTATTTTGTGTAGGTGTCATTTTTTTTCTAACGTATTAGATTATTTTCTGACTTATTTTACCATGGACATGTGCAGCACATTTATTGTTTTTTGTAATTCCTAGTAGAATTTGATAATACAGGCATTTTATATAAAATATAGACATTGATATAATTTGTAAAGTGTTCAGAGGCTTCCAATAGTTCTACAAACATACTAACCAAACATACACACTATACAATTAAAAACTGCATAGATAACACCCATATCCCTTATGTGAGCTTGTGTATAAAATCACACACTGTTGTAAAGATGTATGGCTGTACATATTTCCCTTCTCAATCCATACTTTACACATTTTACATGAATGCATACACTATTTTTCTCAGTTACTTTTTCTCCCACTCATGTTCTATGTCTCACTGTCTCCTTAGATCCATCTCACCATTTTTCCATAGCTTTATATATCTTCATCTCCTGAGATCTACATATTTCTCTAGTCTATCAAAGTCCCATCATCCATCTATCTTCTAGTTGACATTTACTTATCAAACAAGTTTAGTTCACATGATCACCTACTTCTCCCCAAACATAAAGCACTTATTAAACCTTTGGTTCACTATTTCAACCCATCTATACTTCCTGCTGCTTTAACATCTAAATTTGCAACTTCTAATATATATATATATAAATATATATATATATATATATATATATATATATATATATATATATATATATATATATATATATATATATATATATATACACACACACACACACACACACTTAAAACAATAATTTCTTAATAAAATAAATCATTCTAAAAATATTTTCTTCACTCTTGTTCCATCCATATCTACATTTGAAATACACTAAATCCCTCACCTTTTAAAATGATCTCTATCAACCCAGCATCTTGTGTATCTACTTCTTCTAAATTCCTTTGCTTTCCGTTGCCTCCAAGCTTTATGAACTGTTTGCTTATGCCAGACTTCTTTTTTTTAATTCTACCAATATAATCGAGCCTCTTCACTTTCACATTTTTCACTCTGCTTAATCTAATTTAATTGCTGCTAAATCCAAAGATCACGGCTGTCTACTTATTTTCCTTGACCCTTCCATTTAAAACAATCTTCATAATGCCTCTTTGTACCCTTTAAAAATACTGCGGTTCTTTTTTGTTATGTGATTATACGTTTCACATTGTCTGTTCTATTATCCTGTGCCCTTCACTGCTTTAGTTCTCTTTCACCTTATTGTATCATAACTTGTTTGTTTTGTTCACCTACTATACAGAGTAATAATAGAAAAACACAAAATTGTGTTTTAGGCCATCAACATGTTATGTACAGTTTTTTTTTTTAACATTCTTTGCGATTTGAGATTATGCATAATTAGACTTAGTGTATAGCCAGTTTCAGCTTGCAAGCCCTTTTTTGTCTATCAGTGAGCCAAAATACGTTCTGCATAGTAGCCTCTGCCTGAAAGTAGATATCTATGGACAGAGGTAGAATTTTTTTAAATGTTAAATATCTGTTTACTTGTATTAACATGACAGCTCTTGTTCTAAATAATGACATGTTTTCTAAATAAATAAACGGTTTTCTGCTTCCTATTTATGAAAGTACACAGTGATTCAGTTGTGTAGTAGTACTTCTATGTTGTACCCGGAGGTCTATAAACATCTTCCATTTGTAGCACAGGAAAACATAGCATGGCACAAAAGGGAAAAAAGTGACTCTTTCAGAGATTGGCAGATGAGCAGCATGAATTCCGAGCAACGTGATATGTTCATGGAATTATTGCTTTCCAAAATACAACCAAGGGAAATGCAATATGATAGATCTTAACAGAATACTTTTAGAGCTAAGCAAGGCTATGTACACATTTTAGTGTTCAAGAATATTGTTCAGAAATGTAATACATTGTCTTCCACCTGGCTTCAAATAAAAATGGTTATTTAAGTTTAAAGTTGAACATTTTTATAACTTTAAATGAATACTTTAGTGTCAGGAATAAAAATATTTTGTTAAACTAACTATTTATCTCTCCAGCCCCCCTCAGATCACTGTGAAAGGGTTTTTAAACTAACCTTTTCTTCCACACTGTGTCAGTCTTGCAGCAGCTCGCACACCCACCATGGTTGAGATTATCAATTTTGATGATCTCAGCCAATCCAATGCATTCTCACAAGAAAACATTGTGAGGCTATTGCGCATGCACGGCAAAACATAGGGCTGAGCCTATCTGTATATCATAATAGAGATGTATTGAATAAATGCTTCTCGATGGGGAATGTTCAGTGTCTCCATACAGAGTGTGAAAATGCTGCACACCATGCAGTACCGGGCTAAGAATCACCTTTAGTGGTCATCTGAGTGACTGCCACTAGAGGTGTTACTAGGCACCAATGTAAATAGGTTTTAAAAGGCAGTGTTTACATTGAAAAGCCTACAGGGAAAGGCTATAGACACTGGAACCACTAGATTAAGCGGTAGTGGTGCTGGTTACTAAAGTGTCCCTTTAAAGTAGAACATCTGTATAACTTTGTGTGTTCATTAATAATATACTGCATCTTAACCCCTTCATAAAAAAGATGTGTATTTAAAAATGGTGTTCCTGGGAGGATTAGATTGAGAATTTTATAATTGTTACACATGACCTGAGATGTTCAAACACTAGTTTGGCAATTTTACTCCTTGCTAATTTTCCATTCATTTAATTTATATTTATGGTCCATTTCTTATGTATATTTTTCATTTTCTTTTACAAACAAAAATGTGCATTGTAGAAAAATAAAGCACAAAAAGCTAAATTGTATTCTATATTGAAAGTACAGATAATCCATATGTTTAGAATAGTGCTATCCAATGGATATGAATTGTTTTGGATCAACATGCTTGTGGCTGGCTACAACAAGATTTCCTCCTTTGGATCAACATGCTTGTGGCTGGCTACAACAAGATTTCCTCCTTCCTGCACTATTTTAGGGTTAAAGAGTAAGTCCAACCATCATAACCATCATAGCCTAATGTAGTGCTTATGATGCAAGAAGTACTCTGGAACCATTTCCCAGCAATGCGGGTCAACCATTTAGTATGCCCTCCTACCTGGTTCTCATCATGGCGTCAAGGGTTCTCTGTGGCCAGAGCTATAGAAGCCAGATGCCAAACCCACCTCTTCTCCATTGGCTGAGATGGCTAACTTATCACTCTCAACCAATGAATTCAACCCTGTTTACAGAATTGATATTAGCCAACCCATAACTCTTATTAACCATTGAAGCTGACGGAGATGGACTTACACCTTTAGCAGCAAAGGGGTTGAACAACGTGTCTGCAGCTTTTCATAGCAAAATTCCGCAGATACAGTTTCCAGGCATCTGGAAATAACTGAAGCGCTTAATGAAAGTCTTAACCAAAACTCACATAGAAACATACATAAATGTGTACACACACACACACATTATTACTTACGAATCATACACATCACAGATTCGCTCTTCAAACACAGAAGTAATAGATGTACTCTGATGGCAGAAAGAAAATGTCTCTGTCACTGATACCACAGTTACATTGTGCTTTCAGGCATTCCACATTTGTTCTTTTAGAACAAAAAATCAAAAATGCTGTAAGAAACAGATAAACATATAATATTTTTCTGCTGCAAAAAAGTAAATGGTATTAAACGGAATGTGTTTTATGAAGGTAACCGAAATAACATAAATGTTGCAGAAGTAATAAATAGTGACAAAGACCAATAAAAATAACAGCAGAAGAAAACATTAAACATTGAAATGGACTCAAGAGACACTCTTGTTGCAGATGCCATATTCACTCACTGTATAGAAATATAAAATTATTGTTTAGTTACTAAGATAAGTATGCTTTTCTGTCAAAAATAAAAGCATTTCCCATATACCGATACTATTGTCACTCATTTATCTTGTAGGCATTCAAAGTCACTTTGCTAATACTCAGATGCATCTACATATAAACACAACCATACTAAAAATCACTTTCATCACAGATACATCATATCATATAGATTACACATTATAGATTTCTTCTAGGGACTTGTAGTTGTGAGTTTGAGACTAGTTTTAGGTCACTGCTGTATCTACCTAGCTAGCCGTGGCACATAAAATAACTCTGAAAGAGATATAGCAGAATGAGCCTGTTTCATTCAACCTAGTGTGGGATTTGTATTTAGTAGTTAACCTACTGCTAGCCACCACCACTTAACACCAACAGGCGCAACAAGATGTAAAGACAAGCAAAAAGTCAAGGAGAAGAAAAGTCAGAGTAGTCAATAAACAAGCCAAGATCAAAGTCCAAAATAATCAAACACAGAAGGAATGCACTCAGTCTACTAGAGACCATGGCAGTGCACAACTCTCCTAGTAGAGTGAGTTTAAATAGTCTTGACATCTGACATCACCAGAATGACTCCAAAAGATCATATATTTGCAAAGTCAAATTGATGCTGAACTTGCATCACTTTTAGCTACAGACTTAGAGTGGTGAGTGGTGAGTGAGTCGATAATCCTCAAGTCTATATTGACGTAGGAATGACGCAAGGTTGTGTTTTGTTCAAAGTTTTTTTGGCTTGTGTCAATATTGACACAGGACCTGAGCACAGAGGTACTCTGGTCATTAGATTGATGACGAGAGTGAAAACGTGACAGACATAATAAATTCAACATGCAGCAAACCATTATGCTTTTCAACAGGCCCTACACAGAGTAGAAGATGGGGGTCCTCATGCATAGCATTGAGCTCTGTTTCTGTAAGCAATAAGTGTTGTGTGTGGAGGAGGGTGAAAACTGTATGGATGGAGCTTGAGTGTGTGTGTGTGTGCTGGTATTGGTACAGAGAACCCTCATGAGTGATCTGGCTCTGGATGGATGCCTTCCTGGAAAGCAGGGAATTAGTTCCTGATTGAATACTCCAGGCAAATATCACAGTAGTGATAAGGAAGCTGAAATCTCTACTCAAAGCTTGTCTGAGTGAATTAAAAGCTAATTGCCCCAAACTGATGCTAGCTTTCCTGTGTGATCCTATGATTAAGGGGAAAGTGGCACTCTGATACAACAGCCTGACATACTGGTGGGATAGACCTAAGACCTATTAATATGGTCTGTAATGTGCAGCAAAAGAGAGGCATGCTGGTTGAGGAAGCTATGTGCATTGAGCTTATCATGTTGCCATTATCTACTACTCCTAGTAACAGGGATGGCAGCATAACCCCAAGACTGAAAAGTGGAAAAGCCAAGTTTGAGTTATTGCTGATTTGGTGGAAGAAAATGAGTATGCTACCTACTGATGGCCCTTTGAGCTACTGGAATGAAAAGAAGTGTGTGTGATCTTCTCTGAGTTTTGCTGTCCAGCAGCTCGTATCATTTCTGCTGACCACTGTCCAAAGAGTGAGCATTTTCTCTTACAGGGAACATTTTGGAATCCATGACACCTATGGAGCAAGTAGCCTTCCTCAAGTTCAATCTCCTCAACTTGTGTTACCCTACTCTTCACTTTAATAATTGAGTCAATACCATCTGCTAGCTTTGATCCAATTAGCCAATCACCTCTCCCTTCAAAGTTGTTTCTAAATCTATAAAAGTATTCTAAAATCTGGCGGTGAATAAAAAAGAAATGTAATTTAACTAAATTTTTTCCTGCAGCGGCTTCCCCTTTTTAAAATTACTTTTCATTGTAGTGGTTTTGTCCTGCATGACTGAGTCCTGCGGTGCCTGATACTTTTGCCGATGGAGTTTGAGAAGCTGATAGGGCACAGTTTTTTTTCATAATAAAGGATGATCACTGATGTTACATGCTGGACATGTGAGAAAGCATTGTTCTTCTTTCATTTTTGAAGTATACAGTAGCATTATTAGCAGCTTAATCTATTAGTGTTTCTAATGGGGAGCCTGACAACAGCATCTATCATGATTGAAGTGCTTGTAATGAGAGACCATTTGGGGAAGAAAGGTAGAGTAAAGTATAAAGAAGCTCGTTACAGCCCCAAAAGGTCCCAGATATGGCAAGATTATATTAAATAAATGGTTCACCATTTTCAAAGACCATGTCACGTTAAGTCACTATGTGAAATTTGGGATGGGATGAACATGGAGTTGCATTACCAATGTGCTCATCCTCTTTAGGGAGAATCTCGCCCCATTTTATGGAAGGAATTGCCCCTTCCCTCTTTTCCATCATTAAAGGCAGGCAACTAAACAAGTTAATCTTAAATTAACGTAATAACCTTAAATAACTGTGGATAGTTTATTTTCTTTCAATGCTGTGTAGTTTCCCTGCAGTACTGTAAATTGTTTTGCTGTTTTCAGCAGTGTAACCCAGCCTCCTTAGCCACCCCTCTTTCAAATGTCAACATATTCCTAATTTCCAGTCTCTGAAAGAAACATACATTTTTCAGCCAATGAAAATAGAGGCATGCGTTCTTTGAAGAAGGAATGCTCACAGAGCAGACTGCACTACAGAGATGAGGCTAGAGCCCATACAGACTCTTCTTACTGTAATGCAAGAAATACATTCCCCTCCAGCTCCTGTCAGCCAACCTCCCTACCCACTGGAAATGTGTGTGTGTGATGTGCTATGTAAGGTATGTAAGTTCTAATGTCTAAATGTTGTATTTGTAGTGTAACGTAGGCTGAGTACTTCTTGGGCAGTCAATGTTTTGAGTGATGCAAATGGCATCATGAAGCTCTGTCCACTAAGGTGTGCCATTACTGATTCTCACAGAGAATTATTCGAGTTGGCCATCGGTGGACAGTCTGGCTGAAATACATGAAGCAGGGAGAAAGCAAAGGGGGAAATGACATGCAATCAGAGGAGCAGCATTTTTTTTTTTTTTAACCTATACAGTTCCTTTAAAACTGCAGCCTGTTTCATTGTTGTTATTGTTGGTTGTGGTCATCACATTATTATTTTTTGTTTAGTAGGAGGTTTTTGATTTTATGGTTTAATAATAAAATACAAAATAAAAAAATTGTATTGGTTTTCATCCTGTCTAGGTAAGTCTTGTGGTAAGTCTTGTGACTACCTCCACAGACAAGTTATAAGCTGATATGGCACCATTTAAACAATAACAAAATAAAAAAATAAAAATAGAAAGGACTGTCACCCACACTACAGGCTACATGTGTACAAAAGCTTTGTTCCCTCAATAGAATGAGTGAGTGGGTGGTCAATTGCCTACTGACTTTTTTCCTTTCATTTTTGCATAAATCTATTTCAACTTAAAATGGCTCTTGCTTCATTTTTCATTAATACAAGATAGCAAAAAGAAAACATTACAATCAATAATAATAAAAGTGGTGGAAAGTGGTCATTGTTGGCACTCTGACCAGTCTATGGCTATGTAGTCACATGGACATTAAACTGCACCTTTCTATCATGACAGGGTCAGACGAGAAGCAGAAGTCAGGGCTGGCAGCGGAGTATCGTAGTCAGTAAGGCAGGCAGAGGTCAGAGTCCAGGAAATCAGTCAGTAGAGTAACAAAGATCTGGCAGGAAACACCAAACAAACAAAATGACCAGATACCAGGCCTCAGGCAAAGTTGGATTTTACAGCCTGCTGATTAGGAGCAGATGACCCTAATTGGTAAGGGACTGCAGGTGGATCAGCACTTGTGGTCTGCAGGGTTCAGGGTGCACCGTGAAACCCAGTTCTTTGTAGCTGCTTTAAATAATAAAAAAGTACATTAACATTTTGGATATATCTGGCAATAAAATGCTTGATTATTTTTCCTCTTATCAAGACCAAATAATATAATTTTCTCTTTTAAAATGTAGTATTTCTTCTTATAGCAGACACTAGCAAACTCCTAAAATACCATATATTGGTAAACATCCATACAACCAAAAAGACAAAAGTAATCTATCTAATAACTTAAAAATAGCCAAAATAACTAAAATAATTGAAGGTTGTTGCTAAATTTGAACTAACGTTAGGGCATGTCCCTACATTAAACCTATAATCCCAGAAAACTGACCAATCTTCGGGTAAACATTTGAGGGCTATTTACCAAATATATATATAAATCAGTAAATCAATTTGTCAAAATTTTATGTTTAAATTCTGAAATTGGCTGGTCTCTGACTAACCATATATCTTCCTGTATTCCTGTCTTCCTGACTAATCTATGCATGGGATGCTCAAGGTATACGGATTAGTAAAAACTGGGGTTTTCCTACATTAGCAAATATGGTTACAGCAACCACAGCTGAAATACAAACACTAAATGACAGAATAACACCACAAATAACCAAATCTGCTACCAACCTACTTCTTCCCCAACCCACTTTTAAAGTCAAATAGTGCTCCCTTTACTCATAAGATGCAGATAAGAGACTAATAATATATCTAATCACCTATTCCTTATCCCCATGCTCAAGTAAGAAGTGATTGTCTGACTACTGCTATACTGTAAGGAAGTAGAAAAATATTGAAAGGAACTGTCAAAAGGTTATCTTATGACCACCACCCGTAAGTGGTTGGTGAGAAGTTAAACATCAGAGCCTATGAGCGAAGAGCATAAAGGGGGATTCATTCGTATTTCTCATGTCTTGCAGCCTCTTACAAACTAGCAGCAAAGCTGGACTATCATTGCTTATTGTGAAAAAATATCAGTACCACTAAATATTGTCTTTAGTCACTGAACATCAGTAAATTCAACTCAACACAGATATAGGGAAGACCCTAAGTAGAAACCATAGGAAAGATGAAAGCAATAGAGTGATGTTTTACCAATCCTTACAGTTCTCAGTCTTAGCAGATAATGTATACAAACAAAACAAAGTAAGCAACCGCTATACAATTGAATAATTCCCACATCTCCTGCAAAGGTACGAGAAAAGGGGGTACATTGTCTCTTTAAGAAAACTAAACCAAGAGTAAAAACATGAACCTTACTCACCAAGAATTTAACACACAATTAAAAAAGTATGAATGATATTTATTTTCTTCCAAAATACCTTAAATTATATAAAGCAGAAAAACACCATAAAGCAGTATAGTTTGTCCAAGTTCTATAATAACATGCAGGGTTATAAATAAATTGAAAAGTGAGATAATTAAAGCCAAGGATACAATGTTGTAAAGATAGAGTAAGTAACCCAGTAAACCTCAGAGATTCCAGATATAAACAAGCCAAAGGTCAAAGTTAATGGAGATAAGGTAAGTGAGAAAGCTAGTGCAGATCATAAACACATTAAATAAATAAGGAACACAGTAGCCTAAGATGAAAATGGGTTTAGTGCCTTTCACCTATTTTCACTGCATTATGTGGACAGTTGTATATACATATGTCACCACATGATGGCATTTGCTGCCTTTTCACATGTTTATATTGGAGTTCTAAGTCTGTCCTCAGTGGCTGTCTACCAGACAGCCACTGGGGGCGCTTACGGAATTGTAACAGACTTTTGGTCCATTATCTGACGCTGGACATCCTCACGCTCTGCATGAGGACCTCCAGCGTCAGATTTTTCCCTATAAAAATAAATTTATTCGTTGCATTTCTATGTGGAGGTCTAATGCACGTGCAGCACTTGCAGCACATGCGCATTAGACCCTGCTCATCGCGGGATGGAATAGGGGGCGGAGCTTCGACCCAGCGCGAAGAGACATCAGCGCTGGGGTAAGGTAAGTAAATAAAGTGTTTTTAACCCTCTATTTACCAGGGAGGTAATACAGCTTTGCATTCCTGGCACTACAGTATCCCTTTAACTCTTCAAATCACTTAATCCACTAATCTTCTAGTTATTTCCTCCATCTTCTCCAAGTCTCTTTGCCTTCTCATCCACCCAGAGTAACTTTTCCCCATTCCTTCCCAATTCCCATTCTCCTTAAATACATGAAACTACTCTTTAAGATATTTAATCTACTCTTCCCCTGTCTTTTTGTTCCACAGATTCCTATTTCCTGCACAATTCTTTTTCTGTAAATCTAGTTTTATTTAAATTTGTATTGTTCCCTAGGGAACAGCATGCAGTTTTCAATAATCAAGAAAAGAAAGAAGCATTAAACAACGCAATTGCCATAGGCGTACATAGCTCATTTAATTAGGGTGTTCTTTCTCTGTTATTTTTTTTCATTTTATTTAAATGAATGTTTATTAAAGAAACATTCCAAACACCATAACCACTATATCCCTCTATATTGCCTACGGTGCCACTACCCTGGTGTCCTCCCAGTATAACTTGTTATACTGTTATAGAACAGTTTAACACCATAACTGTTTCCCACAGGACACCTACACCTACAACCCCTGTGTCCGGTCTCGCCTTAGAGAAGCCATAATAAAGCTCTGTGAAGACATCCACGTCCTCTACTGGAAAAACCTAGGTGCTTTACAAGTGCCTGGGGGACCTATGAAGATTGTTAAATTGCAAAAGAGTGAGGTGTGTGCAAATACAGTATGTGGGGAATGAATGTGTGTTGTGTATGAGTGTGGCGACTGTAAGTGTGGTAGATGTGTGTTTGATTGTGTATGAAGTGGCTGTATGTATGATGTGGCAGTCCATGTGTGATGTGGAGAGCGGTAAGTAATTTGAGTGGCAGTGCATGATATGTGGGTAGCTGTGTGTGATGTGTGAGTAGCTGTGGCTGATGTCTGTGTCAGTGTGTGGGTATCTATGCATGCTGTTAATGGTGATCTGGAGGTAACTATAAGTGATGTGTGTTACTGAGTGTGGGTAGCTGAATATGTTGTAGGTTGATGAGTGCACATTGGAATTGTTAAAAACAAAAATATATATTTTTTTGCCCTTTCTTATCTTTGGCCTGTAAGGGGTTAGCTTGATTGTCCTGTTTTTCCTGTTGGCCATAACACTGCTTCCTCCTGGCCCACCCGGTGTGCATGCCTATGGTTCATGAAGAACCATGTATAGCAAGAAATTGTAAATCAGTAGTAAAATACCAACAGGTTGAGAAAAAGTAAAGAAAAAAAGGGGAAGGGATTACATAGTGAAATGGGAGGGGAATATAAAACTTCAGTAGCAAGAAGATTAACATTGAGAAAATGCCACAAAAATAAAAGTTGCCTTAAAAAAACACACACACACACTCTCTCTCTCTCTCTCTGACACGTACAAACATACTGACCTGACACACACTACACTGTCATTAAACTGTTCCTTATACGTTGCTGCCTGGATGCCTCAGTGTCTGCTGATGCCTGTCTTCTATTCTTATGTCTTCCATTCTCCCAGAGTGTCTGCCACTGGGATATGACATTATTACATATCTCAAAGGCCTTCAACTTTCTAAATATCACAAGGAGCAACTTACTTTTGACACTCCTCACCCTTCTCCACCATTCTTCCAGGGTGGGAAAGATGATATTTAAAAAAAATCACTAGAAGCAGCATCAGGCATCGGTCAGTGAGATCTTCTGGAGCTCATATTGTAGGCGCTATGGGAAGTGCCTGGTCACACCTGGCCACGCCTTGTGCATATGCCTATGGCAATTGCAATAGACATATGATGAAGAACCATGTGTAGCAAGAAATAGTAAATCAGTAGTAAAATACCAACAGGGTGAGAAAAAGAAAAGAAAAAAAGAGTGAGGGAGGGATTACTTAGTGAAATGGGAGGGAAATATAAAACTTCAGTAGCAAGAAGATTTACAAACTGGGAAAATGCCATAAAAACAAAAGTTACCATAACATTATTTATGAGCCTCCAAAAGTGCCAGCCACTGAGCCCAGATTGTTTCATACATTTAAAGCAATATATATTAACTCTTCCATGACTCTAAGTTCCTCTATCCTGGCAAACTGAAGCTGCAATTGAGGTGGGTCCAGTTGTTGCCAGAAGACAGCAATCAAGTGCTTGCCAGTATTCAGTATTCCATTTCTAATAGTCAGCAATTTTTCTTTATTTGTAGGCAGGCTGCAATTGTGGTACTGTGGAGCAAAAAAGGGGCACGTTGGAATGGAGGTGTATTGTCAGAAAACAGTCTAAGGATATCATGAATATTTCTATAGAAAGGCCAAGCTCACCAGATATTATGGAACATTCCCAATGCATCCTGGCATCTCCAACACCCACCATCACGGGAAGGGTCAATTTGCTTACAATAACTGTAACATTTTGTAAGTCAACTCCTGTATTTTGCTTGTGTTTGAAATAGGCATAGGAGGAGATGAAGCAGATTTATCTTTACCACACCAATTCAACCCAGTTAGGAGAGTTGTGGCAGTGACCAATTCTCTAGATCCTTATGGAGTATTGCTAGGATGGAAAGGAAATTCATGAGGTACAGAACCTCAGAGCGCTGTGGGATCTAAATCACAAAATATGTGATGGCTGTGTGTGTCCACTGGAAGGAAAACATGCAGGACAGTCAACTTAAAATAATTAATATTTAGGTGTGATAGACTGTTGTACTGTTGAAACTATAATATTTGGGAGCAACAATAAGCAGCAAATTTGTGTTGTGTATACCCCATGGTGAGGTTGTGTCTGATGGCATTAAGAAACGGTTCATGGAAAAGGACATAGAACAGCAACAAGCCACAAGGAAAATTAACACATAAAATCACATTTATAAAGACACCCCCCCCCCTCCTCTCCCAACACACATACCCAAGGGGGTATTGCATCCATCTCTCATTAGATAACAGTTACAGGGGTCTCACATTGTGAACTAGCACAGTAAAACCAGGAAGCAGGGTTCAAAGCCCAACACGGGCTGTGTGAATAGCAAGATGCCAATAGAATAATGCAGGTATGCAGTAGCCAGATTTGTAGCAGGAAGAGAACACTAGCACGGATTCCACTAGGTCCACAAAACAGGAGATGGGTCAGTCCACTGGACAGCATGGTGACTCCTTTTCTGTCTCCCAATAGAAGGGTGCTTAGATGCACAAGCAATCAAATTAGTAGTTCTGTCCAGTAGAGTGACTGTTGCATTGTTATTGTTTCAGTAGATAATACAACTACTTTCTTAGTCAGCTTAGCCCAGTTTAAAAGCAGAGGGAAGAATTCTTGTTGTCCTAAAGCTGATAGGGTGTGAATATCAGCCAAAAAGATCCTAAAGCCCCTGTTGCACACTAATGGAGAGGGCAGCAAAAATTAAGACTGACCAGCATCATGGTATACAAGTATAAAAAGAGTGCAGTCTCTGTAGTCATATCTCCCACGTAACTCTGCATTTTAGTTTTGGTATTCACTTTCCTCTGATTTCTTGCTGTTTGTGTAATGTGTAGAACTGAAAGAGGTTTGAGAGAACAAAAATAATATACAATTGATGCTCTAGAGCAGGGGTTCTCAACTCAGTCCTCAGGACCCCCTACCAGTCCAGGATTTGGGGATTACCTGGGTGTGTCTAAGGTGTTTAGAAAAAGGGGGAAAAAAGCACCTTAGACTCTAAGGTGTTTTTTTTCTTTTTCTTGTAATAGCCCAGTGGTATTGCAATGACTCACAGGGGAGGCTTTTGCCCATTTAGTTAATGTTTCCTCACAGCCCTAGTGGTGGTAAATATGGGTAACTGCTTTCGTTGTGACAAAAAAAAAATTCCTTCTATTGCTCACTTCTCACTTGATATGTGAATAAAATTAACATTTACTGGCTGTTCACTTAGCTACTAATCATCTTTTTTTCCCCATCAATCATCTAATGAATTCTGAATCACAAACAAAATAAAGATTCTTGTCTATTGTATGTTTTAATTTGGTTTGTGATTTGGCTACATTTCGGCTTTAAGTTTGGGAACCTGATCGGTCCAAAGTCTAATAATGACTAATTATCAGTTTCATAAATTATAAAGAACTCTGGATAAGACCACTATAGAAACACTGTTAAAAATAAAATTACTACTGTTACATCTAGTAATCTCTCCTAAATATGTATACTCACAATGCAAGAAAAACGTGGAGTACATTTAAAATTTAAGCCGCATGTTTGAAATTTTGGTAAAAAATGTATACATTATATTTTTTACATAATATAATAAAAAATAATGAGAAGCAATGCTTTAATTAAAAGTAAACATTTAATATATATGTCTAAACATATATTTTTCCATGCGATTTTAAGCCATAAAGACTGCATCAGATACTTTTGACTTTCAATATGTTGTGTGTTACTCAGGTGTGTTCTTGCCTATTTATAATACACAGAGAGAGACCGACAAGTAGCTAAACCGACAATGCATAGATCTATGCTTCTGTGTTTGTATGTTTATGCTAGTACAAAATTATTGTATATTTCTTTAAACCTCAGAAATATATTGGATTTTGGCTCATAATAGGAACCTTTTTACCAAGAAAGAACATTCCTAAGATGTGTAATAGGTCAGAAAATAAATGACTGATTTTCCACTGAGCAAGACATATCTAATTTATTGGATGTTATTTATTGTATAGAACACAGGCGTACAGCTACTGTACCACCTTTTTTTCTCGCCGGTTTCAATCTAGTTCACATTAGGAAAGTTAATATTGTATATATTTTCTTATACAGGAAAATTAACCAGAACAGCAGTGATACCTTTTCCCATTCATCTTCACTAACTCTTCTTTCATTCTGCATGTCAGATACTAGAGAGGAAAGAAGACAGCATACCAGCATGACAAATATACCCGCTGATTGCTTGCAACACAAAACAAAAAAAGTAGGACAAAATATCTTAATGTTTTCCTCTTTCCATTCCCCATTCATTAGGTGAAAATTTGCTGTCGTTTGTAAAGGTCACGGGAATATAAAGCAACAGAACCAGTGAAACTTTCATTTCCAGTTATTCTTTTGTTACTTTTATCCATTTTTGATAATGGAATCTTTTGTATAGATTAACCCTTTTGCTAAAAAAAAATATTTTGTTAATATTTCTGAATCCTCTGTTAAATATGAGCAATTTCAACCGTCACTGTAATCAAACTCATACTGGAGTCACTTCATGCAACATCAGTACATATTTTAGCTTGCACTACATTTGAAATGAATGCTAGTTATGCACATAGATATTGCAAAAGTGTTAATCCATTTAAAGTCACACAGATTATTCATCAGGAAATATATAAAAAAAAAAAAAATGAAAAAAAAAAAACCGTAGGAGTGACACCCCCCCCCCCCTCCCTACACGCAAGTTTACCCTGCTTATCATTGTTGGTTGTCGTTTTTTTCCACTTTCATTTGTGTAACTGTTTTCTCTTTAATATGTGTATATTTCCTCACCTTTTATTTCTTCTCCTATATGATAATGTCTAGTTGTATCTGCCCTACTCTCTATATTTAGTTTGCTTACTTAATTGTCCATACCTCTAATGACTTTTCTCTGTGATTTCTGGCCATCTGTTGTAGATCATGATTTTGTATGAATTAGACTGCACAATTCAAAGGGTTTCACAATAAATGCTGTATTAAAATCCACTGTGTTTATGGAGTTCCTGGCCATGTGGCTTGGACATTTCAAGATGGCCACCGAACATGTTCTGTCAGAAGCACCAATATGGTCACCGATCATGAGCTTTCAGGAGAACCAAAATGTGTCCTGGTAACACACAACCTGATTAAACTAACAATAGACATCAGCATAGTTACTGGAAGCCCACATACATTTGCAAACACTTAAAAAGCCAACCCTTGGGGGGCGGGGCCGCCATGCTGGACGGTCGCAGGGTAAATCAGCTCCTGCAAACCACCAACAAATAAGCCTATAACCCAAGCATTTAAGGGAATGTAACCACCAACAACCGCGACCCACCATGTGCAGGGGGCACCGGATCCGAGGCGAGGCTTGCTCTCCGAGTTTTAGTCCCTCGGAGGAGAGGTCCTCGCGGCTCCAAGCGGGACCTTCCCGGCGGTGAGTGGAGTGGACGGCCGCTGCTCCACTAACCTGTCTAAAGGGGCCCAGCACACAGAACCTTGGCGGACCCGGCCCTGTCCCCCCCCCCTCTGGACCGGTGGGGGTAATCCCGGTCCACAACCTGCAGCCACATTTACCCACCAATGCACAACTAAGGCCCAGAGACTTCACGGCCTAAGGCCTGCATCCAAGATGGCGGAGGCCTTATGCACGGGAACCGAAAACTGAGCTCCCCCTGCACACATCTTGCACGAGGCAGCCCGCCGGTATAAGCTGGCTCGACCCATAAAGCCACATGAAACACGCAAGACACACAGAGCCTCAACAGGACACTCACCTCCTGAGCCCCCGCGGTCTCGGCTTCCCACAAGCTTGAAATGCAGGGGGTTAACCTGCGCAGATCGGGCTGAGCTCATGCGACGACCACAAGCCAGCTGAAAAATCCACCATGAAGGAGCTCTGCCTGGCCCCTGCGGGGCACCGTCTGAAAGGTGACCGGGACTGCAGCTCTGATAAGGTGCCTGTACAGCAAGCTATACGCGACCCAACAATCACGGAAGCTCAGCGCTGCTGGCACCCACAGCTCGCCTGAACCTCTGCCTGACCACCTGCAGGTCTCAACCCCTCGACTGGCACAAGTTCTCAGACAGGTACCGTACCCACGCTTGAAAAGGCAGCCTCTTGCCCGGGACCCCCTGGACTCAAGACGGATCTACACACAACATACGCTGAATCTACAGACAATAGTGCTGTTATAATATGATATGTGTTGTACTACTAGCCAGTACTTTCTCTTGTGGCAACACGGACTTGTTTTATGACTCGCAGATACACTGTTGAATTATACCCATAGTTAACAATGTGATACGCAGGGCATCACACATAGCATCCTAGCATAAATTACAAGCGCACCGTAATCGTCTATCTTGCTGTCAGTAAATATAAAAAGGGCAGTAAACTTGACAAGTTAGGTCCCAGCTACATTTTACCATTACCAGTAATGCCTCGTAGAATGTCTCAGCAAACCTGTTTACCTTAACTATAAAAAGTGATGTTGTGTAACTGTTAACTCACATAGACCTTCAGATACCTATTGTTGGTAGCGAGGACTAATAGTAATACCTAACGTTGGCAGCGATTGATAACACTATTGAAAAGCTATCTTATAATCTATAATATGCCTAAATAGCATGATTTAAGCCTGTTCATAAATATAAAAATAGTGCATTGTACTACCATACCCTAATGCTTTCCATGTTATACACTCTCTGTTTTGAAATATGCATGCGGATTGCCTTTGGGGTACCACGTGCCTGAATGTTACTGCAAAAATAAAGAATTAAAAAAAAAAAAAAAAAGCCAACCCTTTCATTTTGTACAGCTATAATTTAGTTTATCTGCATCAGGTATTTTGGCAGAGATGCCCCATTGACAATCACTCGAAAACCGGCAAAGTTAACATTTAATAAAAAATGTTAAAAAGTATAATAAATTAAAATAAACATGTTACAACTAAACACAATAAAATACAGAATACACAATATACAATACACAATACACAATACACAATACATAATACAATAATACAGTTTATGTAATATCCTAAACAATCAGACTTGCATAGGTTTATCCGAGTGAGATTTAAAGCTGAAAAGTATAAAAAATAAAAAATCAATACAATTTTTATACTTATCCAGTCCAGGTTATCTTATGGTGATGATGAGATTATTTTTTTTTGGTGATGAGAAAACCTTGATGCAAAAAGAAGGGGATTCAGCTGACTTCTGCACCTCTGGGTAGCTAAGACTTGATGTTACTGTTGGAAAGTTCATGGGCCTACACACCACATGGTAGATGGGCTTAAATTGTGCCCTGGCTTGCTATTCTGGTGGCCACATAGCTTCTCCAGGAGAAAATATTGCAATCCCTCAATAAACGTCTGAATGAATCTCTATAATAAAATTTAAGCTCTCTTTAGCAATGTCTTTTTTGCTTTAATCTCCTCTATTTGCCAGCCTCTTTCCCAGCCCACTGCTTGTAGCCTGACAGGAGCGCTTACAGTAGTTATTTAAAATCGTTTGTATTGTTTATAGCAACACAAAAAAATAGACTTAAAACATTTGATCATTTTCTTGTCCATAACCCCACGCCCCTTATTTTATTGATACCTACCCAAATGTTTGTATTTGCTTGACTAACTCTCACCACATCTGTGCATAAAAACTTCTCTCCATTCCACAGCTTTATTGTAAGTTCATTGGTTCCCCTTCATTGGTTCGTCAAGTTCAAGTGGATGAGGCCAGCGGGGCCCACGGTGCAGCTGCTTCAGTTCCCCCAGGAGTAACTGGGCCCGGGGCAGCTACCCAACTTGCTCCGAGTTACAGACGTCCCTGACTACCATCACCTCTACCCAGGGCCGCCACCAGAAATTTTGGGGCCCCTGACAAAGCACAAGGTCTGGGCCCCGCACGCCCCGCCACCCGGCCTCCCCCCCGCAATGAATGCAGTGTGTGTGTCAGTGTAATGAATGCAGAGTGTGTCAGTGTAATGAATGCAGACTGTGTGTTAGTGTAATGAATGCAGTGTGTGTTAGTGCAATGAATGCAGTGTGTGTGTTAGTGTAATGAATGCAGAGTGTGTGTTAGTGTAGTGAATGCAGAGTGTGTGTCAGTGTAGTGAATGCAGATTGTGTGTTAGTGTAATGAATGCAGTGTGTGTCTGTTAGTGTAATGAATGCAGTATGTGTGTCAGTGTAGTGAATGCAGTGTGTGTGTTAGTGTAGTGAATGCAGTGTATGTCAGTGTAATGAATGCAGAGTGTGTGTCAGTGTAGTGAATGCAGTGTGTGTTAGTGTAGTAAGTGCAGTGTGTGTGTTAGTGTAGTGAATGCAGAGTGTGTGTTAGTGTAATGAATGCAGTGTGCGTGTTAGTGTAATGAATGCAGTGTGTCAGTGTAATGAATGCAGACTGTGTGTTAGTGTAATGAATGCAGTGTGCATTAGTGCAATGAATGCAGTGTGTGTGTTAGTGTAATGAATGCAGAGTGTGTGTTAGTGTAGTGAATGCAGAGTGTGTGTCAGTGTAGTGAATGCAGAGTGTGTGTTAGTGTAATGAATGAAGAGTGTGTGTTAGTGTAATGAATGCAGTGTGTGTGTGTTAGTGTAGTGAATGCAGTGTGTGTCAGTGTAGTGAATGCAGAGTGTGTGTTAGTGTAGTGAATGCAGTGTATGTTAGTGTAATGAATGCAGAGTGTGTGTCAGTGTAGTGAATGCAGTGTGTGTGTTAGTGTAGTGAATGCAGAGTGTTTGTTAGTGTAATTAATGCAGTGTGCGTGTTAGTGTAATGAATGCAGTGTGTGTGTGTTAGTGTAGTGAATGCAGAGTGTGTGTCGATGTAGTGAATGCAGTTTGTGTTAGTGTAATGAATGCAGAGTGTGTGTCAGTAAAGTGAATGCAGAGTGTGTGTTAGTGTAATGAATGTAGAGTGTGGGTCAGTATAATTAATGCAGAGTGTGTGTCAGTGTAGTGGATGCAGTGTGTCAGTGTAGTGAATGCAAAGTGTGTGTTAGTGTAGTGAATGCAGGGTGTGTGTTAGTGTAATGAATGCAGAGTGTGTGTTAGTGTAGTGAATGCAGAGTGTGTGTTAGTGTAATGAATGCAGAGTGTGTGTTAGTGTAATGAATGCAGAGTGTGTGTGTGTTTACTAGTGTATGCATGTAATGTAATAATGTAAATGTAATCTGTTATTCCCCCCTCCCTGTTTCTTACCTGGTTCAGGGAGGGGGGAGATTCCATGATCCCTGGTGGTCCGGCGGCATGGTGGGGCCACCCGGCTCCCTATACTTGCAGAGGGGGCCCAGCGGACTGCAGCTGTACTTTACAGCATTTCCCTCGCTCTAACTCCCACGAGATGTGGTGTGCGTGCCGCACGGAGCGTTGCCATGGTAACCCATAACCCCAGGACCGCTGGGCCCGTGACAACTGTTATGGTTGTTACCCCCTGATGGTGGCCCTGCCTCTACCTCACAGGCTTGCTGCCTATGTGTTCTCTTTGATTCCATCCTCTACTTTATTCCTCATGTGCTGTCGATTGCCAAATCCTGAGGCTCTATCTCAAAAACACAGCTCACATCTGCCTCTATGTAGCACAGTATGTGAAGAAACATGGTAGTCTACTTCCACCTTGACTACTGCAATCCACTTCACAGTGGTCTTATGCATTCTGCTACAGTTAATATAGGTGAGGCTCAGCTTACTCATCCCCATGCTCCTCTCTCTGTCATTCCTTACAGTGGTTTCCCATAATGTATAGGGCTCAATTTAAAAGTCTATAACTTTCTTATAAATCTTTAGATAACACTGTTATTTACGTACCTACCTATCCTCACTAATCCACAATTATGTCCCTTCCAGGCCCCTACAGTTGGCTGAATAACTGTGTATATCTTCAGCTCATACTGGAACCTTTGACATCCTCCTCCAGACTTCTCTAGGGATGCACTTCTTTCTCTGATCCATTGTCTCCATTTCTTCAAAAATTAATTGAAAACTCTCTTCTTCAGTTGTGTTTGTCAATCTGGCAGCCAGGCTTCAAATATACTAATATTAAATATTTTTTTTATTTCTGCTAAAACAAATGAAGACAAACAGTTTTGAGATGTCACATGTACTGAATAGATTTTTTTGCATGGATCAAGATTTCGGGGGAAAGAAAATTCACTTTTACATGCTCATTCTACAGAAGCTTAAAGGACCACTATAGTGCCAGGAAAACATCCTCATTTTCCTGGCACTATAGTGCCCTGAGGGTGCACCCACCCTCAGGGACCCCCTCCCGCCGGGCTGGATGGAGAGGAAGGGGTTAAACGTAACTCTTTTTCCAGCGCCAGGCGGGGAACTCTCCTCCTCCTCTCCTCCTCCTCCTCCGGCAGGAGCCGCGCGCGTATTCAGCCAGTCTCATAGGAAAGCATTTACAATGCTTTCCTATGGATGCTGGCGTCTTCTCACTGTGATTTTCACAGTGAGAAGCACGCAAGCGCCTCTAGCGGCTGTCAATGAGACAGCCACTAGAGGCTGGATTAACCCTAATATAAACATAGCAGTTTCTCTGAAACTGCTATGTTTATAGAAAAAAGGGTTAACCCTAGCTGGACCTGGCACCCAGACCACTTTGTTAAGCTGAAGTGGTCTGGGTGCCTATAGTGGTCCTTTAAAAAGTGTAATAAATGTAGTTTGTCAATGTATCAATTAAGGCATTCAATTATAATTGTGAAAAATAACGAATAAGCAGGAAAAAAAAACATCATGATGCAGGAATTGAAATCACAATCCCCTGAATCTAATATGTATAGAATAAGCAGGAAAACTCCCTCAAAACTCACTTGGAAAATAAATTCACAAACTTTGCATTACAAGCTTTACTCTGTGTTACTTTCTCAGCATAAATATGAGATTAATGAGATAGTAACAGGGTTATTCATTAAAGTAATTTCAAAGGAATTTGAAGTGAATTTCAAAATGTTTGAGAATATAGCCAAATTAGAAATGTTTCCAAGTCAATCCTATGTTCAGTTTAGCTATTTTAGAGCTACATTTTATATTTATATTGAGTTTGATTTACCAATAATTGTCACCCTGTAAAACTTTTGAGCATCCAATTCAGATCCCGAACTGAAGATTTAAGGCATTTACAAAAATCACTTCTAGGGTCATACTGAGCATGTCTGAAGTGTTCTCAGGCTGGACAGATTTCACAAATGACCTAATTATATACATGCCCATATACTCTTAACCAGGCAGCCATCATTTAAAATTAGTGTGTAAGTTTGTGCAATGAAAGAAGGGGGTGGGACATTATAGCACTGTCATAATGTATGGTGTATGTTTACTATTTATAGTGAAATGTGCAAGTTAACACTTGGGAAACAGTGTTGGTAGCTCTTTGTATTACCACTGGCAATATATTTATTTGCATTTATTTTTTTATTACTACCTGATAATACCAAAAAAAGAGAGGACTGATGGGAAAAAAAGATGATTTATGACTATGGCTAGGGGCAGCCACTAAATATTGATTTTATTCACAGATCAAGTGAGAATTCCTCATCATTCTATTGTTCTGTGACAATTTATATTAGTCTATTTATTGTTAGAATTCCCCCTTCATAAGATTGTAAAATGCTGTGGAATAAGATACATATTTTTGTAAAATAATATATCTTATTCCATGACACTTTACAAAGGAGTACCAATAAAAAAGATACATTATATATATATATATATATATATATATATATATATATATATATATATATATATATATATATATATATATATATATACAGTGCCTTGCAAAAGTATTCACCCCCTTGACGTTTTACCTATTTTGTTACATTACAGCCTTAAGTTCAATGTTTTATTAATCTGAATTTTATATGATGGATCAGAACACAATAGTCTAAGTTGGTAAGGTAAAATGAGAAAAATATATACATAAAGCTATTTTTTAGAAATAGAAAACAGAAAATTGGTATGTGCGTATGTATTCACCCCCTTTGTTATGAAGCCCATAAAAAGCTCTGGTGCAATCAATTACCTTCAGAAGTCACATAATTAGTGAAATGATGTCCACGTGTTGTTGAGAAGTACAAGTCAGGGTTAGGTGATAAAATAAAATATCCAAATATTTGATGATCCCCAGGAGCACCATCAAATCTATCATAACCAAATGGAAAGAACATGACACAACAGCAAACCTGCGAAGAGATGGCCGCCCACCAAAACTCACGGACCGGGCAAGGAGGGCATTAATCAGAGAGGCAGCACAGAGACCAAAGGTAACCCTGGATTAGCTGCAGAGTTCCACAGCAGAGACTGGATTATCTGTACATAGGACGACAATAAGCCGTACGCTCCATAGAGTTGGGCTTTATGGCAGAGTGGCCAGAAGAAAGCCATTACTTTCAGCAAAAAACTAAATGTCACATTTTGAGTTTGCGAAAAGGCATGTGGGAGACTCCCAAAATGTATGGAGGAAGGTGCTCTGGTCTGATGAGACAAAAAATTTACTTTTCGGCCATCAAAGAAAAAGCTATTTCTGGCGCAAACCCAACACATCACATCACCCAAAGAACACCATCCCCACAGTGAATCATTGTGGTGGCACCATCATGCTGTGGGGATGTTTTTCAGCAGCTGGGACTGGGTAACTGGTCAGAGTTGAGGGAAAGATGGATGGTTCTAAATACAGGGATATTCTTGAGCAAAACCTGTACCACTCTGTGTGTGATTTGAGGCTAGGATGGAAGTTCACCTTCCAGCAGGACAATGACCCCAAACATACTGCTAAAGCAACACTTGAGTGGTTTAAGGGGAAACATGTAAATGTGTTGGAATGGCCTAGTCAAAACCCAGACCTCAATCCAATAGAAAATCTGTGCTCAGACTTAAAGATTGCTCTTCACAAGCACAAACCATCCAACTTGAATGAGCTGGAGCAGTTTTCCAAGGAGGAATGGGCAAAAATCCCAGTGGTAAGATGTGGCAAGCTCATAGAGACTTATCCAAAGCGACTTGGAGCTGTGATTGCCGCAAAAGTATTGACTTTTGGAAGGTGAATAGTTATGCACATTGACTTTTTCAGTTGTTTTGTCCTATTTGTTGTTTGCTTCACAATAGAAAAAAAAAAAAAAACACATCTTCAAAGGCAACAAAACATGAAAAATGCCAAGGGGGGTGAATACTTTTACAATGCACTGTATATATATGTATATATATGTATATATTTATTTTTTTACTGGAACTCCATTTTTCCTAAAGATATTGTAGTTGAGTGTAGATTAATCTCTATCTTCACAAATAGGCATAAGTTTCAAAATAAAATTAGGTAAAAATTGGTGCTGTAAAAGTGGTGCTCACTCGATAAATATTTCTCCTAAGACAGTTTTTTTTAGTGATAGACAAGAATCATCAAATACTATTATATTTTGTTATTATATATTATTTTTCTAATTTAAAGTTTTATATAAACTTTACTTTTTCAATAACAGCATAACTGTCTAGAAGTAAACAGAGTGCGCCTAATTTAAACTGTCCACATTATTTTAATGTTATGTACAGCTTTGCGATAATCATATTTTGTTCATTTCAAAGCATTAAATCCATGATGCAAGTAAGACATCTTCACAACTTTTTTAACAATAACATAAGGAAGTCCAGTGATGCTTGAGATTACCTTTTTCTGTTCTCTAGTGATCTAGAATTAGAAATGTAATAGAGTGGTAAAAACTAAATTGTCTTTTTCAGTCATGTCAAAGAGATCTTTAGTATTATATATTTATGAAATATAACAGTAATGAAATGATCTCATATTCTTGAATGCAACAAAAAAAAATTATATTTCCCCTATGGCTGCAACGTTCTATAACATCACAATGAAACATTCAGATTGTGTTAAAACTGCAAAGGAAATTACTTCTTTGTGGGTAGTGTGTACATACAGAAAGATAATGCTATAGGTTTGTGTATAGCATATATACTGGCTCTAATAATAATATACATATACAAAGTGTGCAATATGTCAGACTGATATATATATATATATAATTATAATTCTCTGTTTTCCTCATACATGTAGCTGTGAAGGTAGGGACATGTAAAAAAAAAGTTAATATTCGTCTCAATAATATATTGGTCCTCTGGCATCACTGTGATTACCTTTTAAATCAGAGATCGGAATATAGAAGGGCATGTGTTGATGCCCTACCAATCCCCAGAGATCACATAGTAGAAGAGGGTTGCTGTGGTAAGTAGCTCATAGACCTGGCTAGTAGCACATGTATGTATATGCAAAAGGTGCTGCAGTCTGAGGTCCATTTTAAGGGGGGAAAAAGTACATTGTTTGCAATATCAAGTACATATATAAGGCTTGCATTTCAGTTTTTTTCACATTGAAATTTGCCAGATTGGTTACGTTGCCTTTGAGACTGTATGGTAGCCCAGGAATGAAAATTACTCCCATGATGGCATACCATTTGCAATAGTAGACAACCCAAGGTATTGCAAATGGGGTATGTTCAGTCTTTTATATATATATATATATATATATATATATATATATATATATATATATATATATATATATATATATATATATATATCAAAATACAGTTAGAATGAAATTACACATATAAATATATATATTTTTTTATTAAAAAAAATAATTATATTGTATTTTAATAAAATTTATATATATATATATATATATATATATATATATATGTATATATATTGCTCAAAAAAAATAAAGGGAACACTTAAACAACACAATGTGACTCCAAGTCAATCACACTTCTGTGAAATCAAACTGTCCACTTAGGAAGCAACACTGAGTGACAATAAATTTCACATGCTGTTGTGCAAATGGGATAGACAACAGGTGGAAATTATAGGCAATTAGCAAGACACCCCCAATAAAGGAATGGTTCTGCAGGTGGTGACTACAGACCACTTCTCAGTTCCTGTGCTTCCTGGTTGATGTTCTGGTCACTTTTGAATGCTGGCAGTGCTTTCACTCTAGTGGTAGCATGAGACGGAGTCTACAACCCACACAAGTGGCTCAGGTAGTGCAGCTCATTGAGGATGGCACATAAATGCGAGCTGTAGCAAGAAGGTTTGCTGTGTCTGTCAGCGTAGTGTACAGAGCATGGAGGCGTTACCAGGAGACAGAGGTACCAAAAGACAAGTAAAAATGGCGCTAAAATTAATGTGTACAGTACAATATAAGATTAAAGCAGCACTATATATCGTGAAAAAGCTCCTCTCACATAACATACAAAAAACCAAAAATAAAGTGCGCTGTGCCTTTAAGACCAATATTAGTGAATAATTCACACAAATATTAATTAACAATAATAATAATAACTCTTCAAAAGTATTATAATGTGCACTGTGCTTAAATACTATAGATCAATTCAAGTGATATAAATATCACATACATATGTGATATCTTAAAAGTGCATTAGTGTCAGACCACATAAGTGCTAATTGAAAAATAAACTCACTTTTAAAAGTTGCTTCTGTTGACAATTCTGTGATATACTCAAAGAAAACAGAAAAAAACTCATAGGGCAATATGCATAAAATTTAAAATATTGAAATTATAAATCAAAACACTCACAAGAGTAGAGCAATTTAGTCTGCTCTGAACTGTATAGGCATCTCGGTATATAGAGGCTTGAGGCTGTGATGGCAGTAAAATCCTTTATTTAGACACTTCAATCATTAAAATCAGTTGTCTGGCTGTATGTCCTTCTCCTCACCGGTGTGATATAGTCCAAAACAATTACGTAGGTCCTTTCCAGGCTCTCAGGGCTACTGTCTCTCACACTTGTTCCGGGAGGCGGGGCTTACGGCCGTTGGACGTAATGACGTCAGGGCGTGATGACGCGTTTCGCCGACGTGCTCGGCTTCATCAGATCAGTTTCAGATCAGATCAGATCAGTTACCAGGAGACAGGCCTGTACATCAGCATACGTGGAAGAGGCCGTAGGAGGGCAACAACCCAGCAGCAGGACCGCTACCTCTGCCTTTGTGCAAGGAGGAACAGGAGGAGCACTTCCAGAGCCCTGCAAAATGACCTCCAGCAGGCCACAAATGTGCATGTGTCTGCTCAAACGGTCAGAAACAGACTCCAAGAGGGTGGTATGAGGGCCCGACGTCCACAGGTGGGTGTTGTGCTTACAGTCCAACACCATGCAGGACGTTTGGCATTTGCCAGAGAACACCAAGATTGTCAAATTCGCCACTGGCACCATGTGCTCATCACAGATGAAAGCAGGTTCACACTGAGCACATTTGACAGACATGACAGAGTCTGGAGATGCCATGGAGAACATTCTGCTGCCTGCAACATCCTCCAGCATGACCGGTTTGGCAGTGGGTCAGTGATGGTGTGGGGTGGCATTTCTTTGGGGAGCTGTACAGCCCTCCATGTGCTCGCCAGAGGTAGCCTGACTGCCATTAGGTACCGAGATGAAATCTTCAGACCCCTTGTGAGACCATATGCTGGTGCAGTTGCCCCTGGGTTCCTCCTAATGCAAGACAATGCTAGACCTCATGTGGCTGGAGTGTGTCAGCAGTTCCTGCAAGACGAAGGCATTGATGCTATGGACTGGCCCGCCTGTTCCCCAGACCTGAATCCAATTGAGCACATCTGGGACATCATGTCTCGCTCCATCCACCAACATCACATTGCACCACAGACTGTCCAGGAGTTGGCAGATGCTTTAGTCCAAGTATAGGAGGAGATCCCTCAGGAGACCATTCGCCACCTCATCAGGAGCATGCACAGGTGTTGTAGGGAGGTCATACAGGCACATGCAGGACACACACACTACTGAGCCTCATTTTGACTTGTTTTAAGGACATTACATCAACGTTGGATCAGCCTGCAGTGTGACTTCCAAATCCAGACCTCCATGGGTTGAAAAAATTTGATTTCCATTTTTTTTTGTGTGTGTGATTTTGTTGTCAGCACATTCAACTATGTAAAGAACAAAGTATTTCAGAAGAATATTTAATTCATTCAGATCTAGGGTGTTTTATTTCTGTGTTCCCTTTTTTTGAGCAGTGTATATATATATATATATATATATATATATATATATATATAAAACTTAATATTAGAATGCACTTCAAATGTTTATGTGTATGTATGTGTATATATATATATATATATATATATATATATATATATATGATCTAAGTATATATTATTTTAAAAAAACAATATGTGCTGGCACTCAATTAAGTGTTAGGTGCCGGTATTCGAGGTATAACCCCACAAAAAACCTCCTAATCAATATCATAAACTAAATATGAATACCGCACTCAATCAATGACATTAAATGATTATTAAACCTATGTTCAATTTCATGGTATTTATTGAAAAGCTTATAAGAATAATTCATAAAGATAATGGTATTTCATCAAAGTAGCACAAAATTCATCCTATATACACCAACTATATACAAATATCTATCTAGACACAGTATCTTCCTATGTTCAATGAATAGTTCAAAGTCTGTACATCTGTATACGTTAATAGGTGATTTTAAGCGCAAAAATAAAGCAAAAGTCGTGTGAGAAAATGAAAAAATAAAATGGTGAAACAATAAGAGAAAACTCTAGGAAAATCGAAAAAAATCGAAAAAAAGTGAAAAAAATGAAAAATTTTTTTGAAGAAATGAAAAGAATGAAAAAATGAAAAAAATGAAAAAAATGAAAAAAATAAAAGAAATGGAAAAAATGCAAAATACTAAAGTCCTGATAAGTGGCAGTCCAGTATATAGTGCACTATATGTTACCCACTATCTGTGGGTTGATCTCACCAATGTCGTCTATTTCTTTATGCTGTATCCTGTAGGAAGATTCTGTAGTCTGTAAAAGGTGGTCTGAATGGAAGGGATGGAACGAATTCCTGATGGTAGAAAAAGTAATCGCCACCCTGTATCAGCTGGTAGCTGGTCAAACCTGTTGTGGTGAATGAAGTCAATCGTAAGGCTCTGCTGTAAGTAGATTGAAGTCAATCGTAGGGCTTTCCTGTGAATGGGCAAGGCTCAGCTGTAAGCCGATTGCAGTCAATCGTAGGGCTTTCCTGTGAATGGGCTGCGCGCTCGGGACATATGAGTCCCCTCGATGGCCCCAGCAATGTGCTATGCCGGCCGCCGGCATTTAGAGCCGGGTCCCCAAGGACGGCATAGCACACCCGCCATCCTAGAAACATAGAATGTGACGGCAGATAAGAACCATTCGGCCCATCTAGTCTGCCCAATTTTCTAAAATACTTTCATTAGTCTCTTATATCTAAGATAGCCTTATGTCTATTCCACGCATGCTTAAACTCCTTCACTGTATTAACACCTACCACTTCAGCTGGAAGGATATTCCATGCATCCACTACCCTCTCAGTAAAGTAATACTTCCTGATATTATTTTTAAACCTATGCCCCTCTAATTTAATACTATGTCCTCTTGTTGTGGTAGTTTTTCTTCTTTTAAATATGGTCTCCTCCTTTACTGTGTTGATTCCCTTTATGTATTTAAATGTTTCTATCATATCCCCCCTGTCTTTCCTCCAAGCTATACATGTTAAGATCCTTTAACCTTTCCTGGTAAGTTTTATCCTGCAATCCACGAACCAGTTTAGTAGCCCTTCTCTGAACTCTCTCTAAAGTATCAATATCCTTCTGAAGATACGGTTTCCAGTACTGCGTACAATACTCCACGTGAGGTCTCACCAGTTTTGTACAATGGCATGAGCACTTCCCTCTTTCTACTGCTAATACCTCTCCCTATACAACCAAGCATTCTGCTAGCATTTCCTGCTGCTCTATTACATTGTATGCCTACCTTTAAATCATCAGAAATAATCACCCCTAAATCCCTTTCCTCAGATGTTGAGGTTAGGACTCTATCAAATATTCTGTACTCTGCCCTTGGATTTTTACATCCAAGATGCATTATGTTGCACTTATCCACATTAAATGTCAGTTTCCACAACTCATTTTTCTAGTTTACCTAAATCATTTGCCATTTGGCTTATCCCTCCTGGAACATCAACCCTGTTACATATCTTAGTATCATCAGCAAAAATACATATATATTCCTTTTGTGTGATCAGACCAGATAAACTAGCCTTCACTCCCCACATGCATCAATGAACATTGGGCTCCCACGACCCTGATGGTTGTCATTTCCAGCACCAATTTTGCCTGGACAAAGAAAAGTCAACAAAAAAAAGGTCACACACTCTAATATTTCGCTGGACCGCCTTTAGCTTTGATTACGGCATGCATTCGCTGTGGCATTGTTTCAATAAGCCTTTGCAATGTCACAAGATTTTTTTCTGTCCAGTTTTGCATTCATTTTTTTACCAAGATCTTGCACTGATGATGGGAGAGTCACACAACTGCGCACAGCCTTCTCCAGCACATCCCAAAAATTCTGAATGGGGTTAAGGTCTGGAATCTGTGGTGGCCAATCCATATGTGAAAATGATGTCTCATGCTCCCTGAACCACTCTTTCACAATTTGAGCATGAGGAATCCTGGCATTGTCATCTTGGAATATGCCAGTTCCATCAGGGAAGAAAAAATCCATTGATGGAATAACCTGGTGATTCAGTATATTCAGGTAGTCAGCTGACCTCATTCTTTGTGCACATAGTGTTGCTGAACCTAGAAATGACCAACTGCCGCAACCCCAGAACAGGCTTGCACAGTAGGCACTAGGCATGATGGGTGCATCACTTCACCTGCCTCTCTTCTTACCCTGACAATGGTTCCCCACTATCCTTCCAGTTTTTAATAATGTGTTGGGCAGTTCTTAACCCCAGTTTAGTAGTTTCTGCAATTTACTTAGATGTTTTCTCTGCTTGATGCATGCCAATGATTTGACCCTTCTCAAACAGACAAACTTCTTTTCCACGACCACGGGATGTGTCTTTCAACATGGTTGTTTAAGAAATGAGAAGCTACTCATTGCATCAGTTGGGGTTAAATAACTTGTTGCCAGCTGAAAGATGATTGCCCATGCAGTAACTATCCAATAGCAGGCTCTTACCTATTCCTATTTGCTTAGTTAAATCCAGGTGGCTACTTTTTTTTTTTTTGGCCAGGCAGTGTATGTATATGTATATATATATGTATGTGTGTGTGTGTGTATATACATATACATATACATATACACTAGTATATATATTTATATATATATATATATATATATATATATATATAAATACATGTGTATGTAATACATATGTGTGTATATATTTACATATGTGTGTATATATTTACATATATACACACACACTTTTTTCCTATATATGTATAATATATTCTAATCTGATATAAGGTTAGTAGGCATCTCCACCTGCCCATATGGCGACAATGCACCTATCATGTGAATGGTCACTTTTTACTGACCAGCTCATCACTGAATCTAAAAAAAAAGATTGTTTTATTATTTGTCTAAATTATTTAAAAAAAATAATATCTGCATCTGTTTCTGTAAGGACATTAAACCTATTCAAAACTGATACTGGATTTTTCCAGTTGATATTAAATTATACTGTTTATTTTTCTCTGATCTTTGACCTCTGATCAGCGACTCGTCGTATCTTAGAGGAATAATGGAAGAATGTCCTTTTTCTAGAGCTAACCTTGATCTAATTAGTTTCTCTGTTGACAGGAAAAACAATCACATCTGAATTATCTCGGTTTTAAGTAGTAAAATTATATCTCCTTTCATCAGATTGTGTTCATCCACTGGACTATTCATTTCTTTCAGTGGAATAGACCCTTGCATTTTGCTACTTCGTTCTTTTTTTATTTCTAACCTCCCTTTCTTTCCATCCATTCCTACATTATAATATGTCTTTTTAATATCAATTCTGATCCATTTGAAAGTTCTAATGGTTTTTTTTCCTTTTTAAGTGTTAAAACTTCATTAAAGTTGTATCCAGTCTTTTCTCAATTTTTACATCATATCCTTGCATTCTTTTAATTCCTCAAATGGGGATAAAACCTTCTTTAAATAATTTATATTTCCATCCACATAGCTCAACATCTTCTTCTTCTTTTTGGAGATACTATAACTGATCAGCTTAAAAGAGCTATGATCCAGGATCTGATCCCATATTCTAAATCATCTTTATCAGCAGCACATATAAAAATCTTTAATAGTCCGGGCCTGCATAGTGGTACATCTTGAAGCCATTACAGTTAGAGCAGGCTTCTCTACTCTACACTTGTGAAACAACTATATCTCTTTTATTTTATTTTATACTATATCTGTTTTAGTTTATTTTACAATATTGACCTATGAGGTTATTTCTTCTTCTTTTCTTACATGTGTACCTTCAATTTGGAGCCAACTAATGCAAATGCATATTATTATGTATTAACATGTAAGTGTAGTGTGGCCCTTTACACTGCTTTTTGCACAAAAAATGTCGGCACTTTATTGTATTTTGTCTGTTGCAGTGGTGCACATCTATTATTGCACTTAATGATATATGCACTTTAGAAAATAATATTTGCATAAATATTGTATAATATTTTATTAAGTATACGGTTAAACATAATATAGTCTTAAAGGCACAGCACATCTTATTTTTTTGTTTCTATTTTAGTGAGTGTTTATTTGAGCTTGTAAACTGTGTGAGGTGCAGCTTCTTGTTAATAAGTTTCTTTGTTCTATTTTAGCACCATTAGTACTTGAGTTTGTTTTTTTGTTAATATAATATAAAACCTGTAATAATTTAATCTTCTGCTGAAAATGAAATGTACCTATATATATATATGATTCTTCTCATGAACACTTATTACCAAAACTATTACTAAATTAAATCTCAATAGAGCCATCGAATTATAAAAAAGAGAACAAAATCATGGGGGTGTGTAATACAATCATAGCCATATTGTCATCACATCTTTTAATAACATTATTAACTTATTCTCTTAATCTAAGTTTTAAATTCCTTTTAGCTTGTCCTGTGTATTGAAGTCCACAAGGGCAACCAATTAAAGAACAAACCACAGCAGATTAGCAAGTAAGCGCATCTTTTATTTTATAAATCACTTTATCTTTTTAGTAACTCTATGAATTGGTGGGGCTGTAATTTTACACATTTTACATCTACCACATATGTAAAAATCATTATCATTCACACTGACAGGGACTCTACCCATATTATTAACCTTCTTTTCACTGCAAGCAGGGTGAAGGAATGGGAGCTATTCTGCAAGGATTGTGTATTGCAGGACATTTAAGTGAAATAAATTTTCCACCAAGTCATCCATCCATGAAATATAACTACTTAAGCCAGACAGTTTCATTTTGCACCTATTTTGAAAAATGAAAAGGTTTCAACATTTAGTTACATTACTTTGCTCTCCATTGCCATTCTAAATCAATTCCCACAGATAGAGAGGGACATGGATACCCTCATTAAAAACAGAAGATATATACATATAATCTTCTGTTTTTAATGAGGATATCCATGCCCCTCTTTATCTGTGGGAATTTGCTTCAAAATATATTTGCTTGAAAATTATAAGAATAATCTTTTCACACCTTACATGAAAAGCAATATTTTTCTCCTGTCAAACAGAGACATTTCTCCAGAGCTTGATACCTCATGCTGGGCTTGAATGCCAGTGAACTTTCAACACCTTCACTTTTAAGGAGGGTCCACTAACATTTATCATGAAGCCCATGGAACAACGCAGTAGGAGGAGTGGGCCTTGACAGAGCCAGGAAGTGGGCAGGTGCTAGTGTTTGGGGGTTGGATTAGTTTAATGGAGCTTGGGGGCGGAGACAGGGAGTATAAAGAGCAGCCATTTTAGAATAGGGGCCATTTTAACCAGAGCCTTTCTTACCTGTAAATTGTGTCAGGTCGGCGAGGTTCTTTTCTTTGTCGTTTCTGCAGGATTATGGCGTCGCTAGATGAGATCCTGGATGGTGTTCGGGCAGCTGTGAAGGACAGAGGACTGGATTGGCTTCATCAGCAGTTGGGGACTGCCGGGCCTGCTCCTGCGGTACCGGCCCGTCGACCGGCGAGGAGGACGAGACCACCTCAGCGTTTGAGCCCGGGCGCTGGGCCTGCAGCGCGGCGGAGGAGGAGCCCTTCGGCGGGATGTGGTGTGACCGACGGTCCGGGTGAGGCCCGGTCAACAGAGCCAGGCAGGCGCACGGCTCGCTCCGGTGGGCGCGGCAGCGGCCTGGCGAGGACGGCCGCACAGCGCATGGTGGCGGATGGATCTAAGCCACGCGGTTCCGCGGCTGGCAGGAGGAACGGTCCTGGCGGATCTCGGAAGACGGCTGGGACGGAGGCCAGGCCGGCTGGGAGTCATGTGAGCGGCGGCACGAAGCGGACACGTCCCGGTGAGTCAGCCACTAGTGCGAATGCTGGAGGGCAGGGGTGTGATGGTGATGGCGGATGTATGACGGCCCCTCAAGCTGTGGGGGGAGGCCAGGACAGCAGTGTGAGGGCAGGGACGTCTCAGGCTGAAGCAGGTCAGGGAGACAGATGCAGGGACAAGGGGACCTCACAAGAAGCGAGTAGGTCTGGGCACACGGCAGGCTGCCAGGATAGCGGAGATGAATCGGACATGGGGCAGATGGCCGAGGAGAGGCCAGGCTCGGCACTGACAGTTGAGGGACAGGGTGCTCAAACTGTTAAGCTGGTTAGGGATGTCAGCGGTAGGCGGGAGGGCCCATCTGGCCGCTCCCAGGGTCAGCTTCATGACAGGGAGGCCTCGGGGAGTGAGTGGAGAGCAGAACGACGCTTCTCTGGCGTCAGGCGCAGCATTTCGAAGAGCAGAGCAAGGAGTTCAGGGAGCAGGGAAGGATCACCTGCGCGGAGCGGGTGCAGCTTAGCAGGCTCATGTTGCAGGAGGCGTGATTCCAGGGATAGCATGAGGAGGAGTCAGCGGAGAAGATCGGGTTCGCCGGGAGAGAGGCTCAGTGATCGGTGGAGGGGATCATCTCGTGAGGGCAGTCGCCCTGCGAGACGCAGCGTTGCGGAGGAGGATTGGGAGGAACGTAGGGAGGAAAGGCGGGTGAGGAAGGTTCAGGACAGACTACCCAGATTTCCTTCTCCCTACAGGTCTCGGAGCAATACCCCTACGGTCTCGAGGCGAGTCCAGGCGGATGGGAGTCGGCGACAACGGGATTCTCCGGTGCCTGAAAAGGTGGACGGAAGGACAGCGCCTCTGCAGCCAGTTACGGCCAGAGGTTCGAGTGGTGAGTTCTCACACACACGACACCCAGGACAGTTGTTAAATGATTTAAGAACATTTTTAGATTCTTGGTCTGGGAAAGAGGGGTCGCCTGCGCAGTTCGGGAAGGTGTGGGCACGAGAGAGTAGCCGGGACATAGCTACAGGGCTCGGGGTTACACAGCTGTCCGTGCATGGCGGAGGTGAGTCCGGAGCCGGGGCTGATTTGTCTGGGTTGGAAGGAGGGGGCGAAGAGCGGGAGGTAGGTGATGTCCCGGATGCGGCGCGGCAGAATGTGCACGTGTCCTTCGCGGGCCCCCTCGGATGTCATTTAAAAATAGAAGTGAAGGAGAAGATATGGAAAGGTGAGTTTGTGGAGATATTTTCCCTCCTTCCCCTAGAGGAGTTTTTAGACTTGAAGGAGGAGGATAAGAAGGATGCTAAAAAGGAGGAAGAGGAGAAAAGGCGGAGGTATCGCAAGATACCTAAGACCTTTGGGAATTGGTTGAGGGCCTTCTGCATTCTAGCTAGCGTAATCGGGGAGAAGGCGCCGGGGCGTTGCTCAGAATTATTTTGTTATTTGGACGGGATAGGTGACGCGTACCGGACCTACGGAGGTTTGGCTTGGTGGAGGTACGACGAGCAATTTCGTCAGCGGCTGGCAGCGAATGCGAGCATGCGGTGGGACCAAATGGACCTGCCGTTATGGATGCGCCTTATGATGGCCCAGAAGGCGGCGCCCTTTCCTGGGGCAGCCGGCACGACCTCAGGGGCCGGGTCGGCTGGGCAAAAGAAAGGTTTCTGTTGGATGTTCAACGAAGGACATTGCAAATGGGGAAATAATTGCAGGTTCCGGCACGAATGCTCAGGCTGCGGGGGGTCCCACGGTGTCAACCGTTGTTTCAAAAAGGGTAAGTCTGGCGGGGGAAGCGGGCCCGCAGGGGCGGCAGCCACCGCAGCTCCCGTTGGGAGCGTCTCCGGTGAAAATAGACGCGATGTTGCCTTGGCTAAGGCGAGACGTTAACAGGGAAGATGCTATTTTCTTGTGGCGGGGTTTTCGGGAAGGGTTCTTTATTCCCTACGTAGTTAGGGGACCTGGTACGTTATGTGGGAATCTTAAGTCAGTGCGGGAACACCCAGAGGTGGTGAGGGACAAGCTAAGTAAGGAAGTGCAACTGGGGAGGATGGCAGGGCCGTTCTCGGCACCGCCATTGCCCGATTTGCGAATATCCCCGTTGGGCGTGGTCCCCAAGAAGGAGGCAGGCAAATTCAGGTTGATTCACCATTTATCGTACCCAAAAGGGGCTTCGGTGAATGATGACATTGACACGGCTCTTAGCTCCGTCTCTTATACGTCATTTGACAAGGCAGTCGAGTTGGTTCGGAGGCTGGGGCATGGTGCACTGATGGCAAAGGTGGATGTGGAAGCGGCATTTCGACTGCTCCCGATACACCCGGACTGCCATCATCTGCTCGGGTGTTGTTTTGAAGGGGAATATTTTGTTGATCTGTGCCTGCCTATGGGGTGTTCGATCTCGTGCGCCTATTTCGAGAAGTTTAGTACCTTCTTGGAGTGGGTTGTGCGGACGGAATCGGCAGAGGGTGCGGTGGTGCATTACCTAGATGATTTTCTTTGCGTGGGCCCGAGGGATTCGGACCGCTGTAAACAGATATTGGACGTGTTTCAGTGGGTGGCGCATAAAGTAGGGGTTCCCTTGGCGGAGGACAAGACGGTGGGGCCTACGACGTGCCTTAGTTTTTTGGGCTTAGAAATTGACTCCTGTAAATGGGAATGCAGGTTACCGGGGGACAAATTGTCACGGCTGCGGGAGCTGGTGGCCACGGTAGGGAGGGCCAAGAAAGTGACACTGCGAGGGCTCCAATCGCTGGTGGGGAGCCTTAATTTCGCGTGCCGGGTCATACCCATGGGGAGGGTTTTCTGTAGGCGCCTCGCGCAAGCTACGAGTAAGGTGCGGCTGCCGTCGCATTACATTAGGGTTTCGGCGGATATGAAGGCAGATTTAATGGTGTGGGACCGGTTCTTGCGGGATTTTAATGGAACGGTGATTTTTCGAGAGCCGGCGGCATCAGGGGAGGTTGTTAGTTTATACACCGACGCTTCTGGTAGCGTAGGCTTTGGGGCTTACCTGGGGGGTCACTGGTGCGCTGAGCCATGGCCGGAGGCCTGGAGGCAAAGCTCGCTGATTAAAAATCTGGCGTTTCTGGAGCTATACCCGGTAGTGGTAGCGGTGAGTTTGTGGGGACGGGTGTTATCCAACAAGCATATTATATTTCACTCAGATAACATGGCGGTCGTACAGGCGATCAATAGTTTGTCGGCGTCGTCCCCCCCTGTTTTGTGTTTGCTGCGGCGTTTTGTCCTTCTTTGTATGTCTTCTAATTTGGTGTTTAGGGCTAGGCACATCCCTGGTATGTTGAATGTGGTAGCTGATGCGCTTTCTCGTTTTCAGTGGGAACGATTTCGGGAAGCGGCGCCGGAAGCTTTGGCACAGGGGCAGGCTTGCCCTGGCGAGATGTGGCAGCTCGGGACCGCATGCTTGGGGAGTGTATAAAGAATTCTCTTGCGCCGAGCACGTGGTCTGGCTATGTCAAGGTGTGGAAAGAATGGGACGAGGCGGTACAGCAGGTAGGGGGTGACAGTTCGCAAGGGCAGAGGGTGGACGTGCTGTTGTGGGTACTGTGTCGCTTGTTTGCTAAACAAGCGTCGCCGGCCGTGATAGATAGGTGCATGTCCGCCATGGCGTTTTTGTTCAAGTTCAACGGGTGGGAGGACATTACGAAGAATTTTCTAATACGCCAGGCTTTGAAGGGCTTTAAGAAGGGTAAGAAGCTCGCGGACCCGAGGCGACCGGTGTCGTTTTCGGTTTTGCAAAACCTGTTAAGTGTGTTGATTGATCTGTGTAATTCCCCTTTCGAAGTGACACTATTTTCCGGGGCGTTTGTCTGGGCGTTTTTTGGGGCTTTTCGCATTAGTGAGCTGGTGAGTGCCAACAAGTTGGGGAACGGCGGTTTGATGTTCAAGGACGTGGTCGTGGGTATTGATCAGGTGCAGATATGGCTGCGCCGGTCTAAAACGGACGTGTACGGCAAGGGCCGTGCGGTGGTACTGTATGAGTTGCCAGGATCAGAGGCTTGCCCGGTGGCTTGTGGCAAAAGGTACTGTGAGGTGCGGCCAGAAGGTAAGAGTTGTTTCTTTTTACACGCCGATGGTTCAGCGTTGTCGAGATTTCAGTTTCTGCGGATGTTTCGAATAGGTCTGCAGAGAATGGGTTTAGAGCCGAGTCAATTTGGGACGCACTCCTTTCGCATTGGGGCAGCGACGGAGGCTGCGCGTTTAGGTCTGGGGGACGAGAAAATCAAGCAAATTGGGAGGTGGGAGTCCGTGCGATTCCGCTCGTATGTAAGGCCTGATATGTTGGTGTAATTGCTAGGGTGCAAGTATCTGGGGATGGGGACGTTGCCTTTTTCTGCCACTAACTTAGTCTCTTTTCAGGTTTGAAAGTTTGGTTGCTGGGCCACTCGTATGTGTACTGGGCGGAGAAGAGGGCCGCAGTTCGCAGAAGCGGATCACAGCTGGGCTTTCCTTTGGAACGAGTGACTCTATGTTGGTTTGGTTTCAGGGGAGCAAGTTGGCAGAGTTTGTGTAATTTCTTGTTTCAGAAAGTGGTTGGAGGGTCGGTCCCGGATGTGGTATTGATTCATGGAGGAGGGAACGACCTAGGTGGGATTCCACAAAGGGAATTGGTGAGAAGGATGAAAAGGGATGTAGATCGGCTGAGGGAGCTGGTTCCTGGCGTGGTGGTGGTGTGGTCTGAAATGGTTCCGCGTTTTGCGTGGCGGCACGCCAGGGACCCGGCTGCAATAGCTCGATCGAGGGGTAAGGTGAATAAGATGATGTCAGTTTTCATTAGACGTTCTGGGGGCGTAGTGGTGCGTCACAGAGAGTTGGAGGGCATGTTACCTGGGTATTTCAGGAGGGACGGTGTACACCTGTCAGATGTGGGGAACGACTTGTTGAACCTTGGGTTCCACGAAGGTATTGAGCAGGCCCTGTTTAGGTGTGGTGGGGGTCGCACATGCGCTTAAGGAGGTCAAGCCATGTGCTGTGGCGGAACAGGGCATAGTAGAAATTGGAATTTGGCGTAGAGTTTGGACTGGACAGGCCGAGGTGTAGGCCTGATGGAATTAAGGACTGGTTGGTTCTAGCTCTTCGGTGGCGACGAACCTGTGGGTGTAGGGGTGTCTGAGGTACACCCCTACAGTTAACAATATGATGTGGGGCCTCTTTGGTAGGCCGTGTTTCAAGTGAATTGTTATTTGTTATATATTGTTCAATTGGTAGGGTCATTGTCAGGGGTACTGTGTGGGGGGTATAGTAATTTAATGTATAGTTGGACAATGACCCTAAATTATGTTAATTTATGATAATTTAATTAATAATTTAATTAATAAAAGCTGTGGACTTTATACTCCAACAGAATTAACTGTGTCCGTGTCTTATTCAGTTTAAGGTTATAGTGCATGACGAATATCGTCTGTACAAAGGTTTATATAAAAGTTTAAGCACATGCCGAATAACGTCTGTGCAAATGTCATGAAGCCCATGGAACAACGCAGTAGGAGGAGTGGGCCTTGACAGAGCCAGGAAGTGGGCAGGTGCTAGTGTTTGGGGGTTGGATTAGTTTAATGGAGCTTGGGGGCGGAGACAGGGAGTATAAAGAGCAGCCATTTTAGAATAGGGGCCATTTTAACCAGAGCCTTTCTTACCTGTAAATTGTCCCACCCACCCTCCCTAGGTTTAGCAGTTCCGTTTCAGTCACAGCGGCGGAACAGGGCATAGTAGAAATTGGAATTTGGCGTAGAGTTTGGACTGGACAGGCCGAGGTGTAGGCCTGATGGAATTAAGGACTGGTTGGTTCTAGCTCTTCGGTGGCGACGAACCTGTGGGTGTAGGGGTGTCTGAGGTACACCCCTACAGTTAACAATATGATGTGGGGCCTCTTTGGTAGGCCGTGTTTCAAGTGAATTGTTATTTGTTATATATTGTTCAATTGGTAGGGTCATTGTCAGGGGTACTGTGTGGGGGGTATAGTAATTTAATGTATAGTTGGACAATGACCCTAAATTATGTTAATTTATGATAATTTAATTAATAATTTAATTAATAAAAGCTGTGGACTTTATACTCCAACAGAATTAACTGTGTCCGTGTCTTATTCAGTTTAAGGTTATAGTGCATGACGAATATCGTCTGTACAAAGGTTTATATAAAAGTTTAAGCACATGCCGAATAACGTCTGTGCAAATGTCATATCTTTGTCAGTAACAGTTTGTGTTTTTTTTGTTTTGTTAACGTTTTGTGTTTCCAAGCATCAAGAATTATTTATTTATTTCAAAAGCAATAGTTTTTAGAAAGTCTCTTGAGGAAAGCAGTTAAAGCAAGTGCTGTATTTTGCTATCTCTATTGTGATCTATCAAACTCAACCACTATCAGGAAGATATGCATTCCATTGTCTATCAGAAGAAATGCACATATATTTTTCTGTTGGTTTTTACTTCATGTAATGTTAAAACATTGATCTTAACCTTTTCAGGTGTAATTCAAGTAATTACTGACCATAGGATTTGGTGTTTAGTGATAATTTTACTGAAGTAAAAACTCACAAGAAGTGGGTGTGTGGAAAAGCACTTAAAAGCTTAAAAGTGTCTAAAATATCTATGTAGCTGTTTTAATACACCCGTGAGGAAATACCTTTCACCATCACCTTTATTACAAACAAGACAAACAATTATCAAGAAATAATCTCGAAAAAAATGGGTGGAGCGGGTAGTGGTATTTAGCATGCAATAGTTGCTTACCCCTTTAAATCAAGTATGGAGGTTCTTGTGTACTTGAGCACATAAAAGGGGAATAAAACACATAAGAAAACACTAGTGCAGATGGTACTGATACACAGATAAAGTGCAAAAGAAACTCACAATTTTCAGAGCTTGAAAATTAAGGCTCTATAGAAGCACAGTGCTCATATAGGTGGCACCTCCCCTTCTTCCCATGAAATTCTCTCTCAGGATAAAACACAAAAACAGGAGAAGACTTATGGTGTAGTATACTTGAGAGTGACAAATGAAGTATATAGTAAAAGACTCACACCTTTTAAAGAGCCCATTGATGCTTTGGTTCTAAGGTGGGAACACTTAGTGACGCAATGTCACTTGCGGCACGCCACTTCCGATTTCGCCCGCCGGATAAATTTAGTCTCTAATTGAGTCCTCCTTCCACTGGAGGTCAAATACTCCATTTTGGAAAAGGGAAAAGGGAGGGAAAGGGTAACAATGGTTAGTGCAATCTTATATTCGATCATAAAACAAAAAATACCATAATTGCAATATATCCATATATACAACCAGTATAGTTAAAACATATATACTACCGATAAATGTTATATGTAATGAACTTTTTCTCTGTAAAATGCTGTATATGTGTCAGTATAAGTTGCATTCTCTGTGTATTCTAGCCCCCACCGGAGCACTTATTTTGAGAAACTGTACATTGTGTGACTGTTTGCTAGTTAATTTTGTCTCTGCAACCTTCCTATCTTATGAAATATGTAACCACATTAACTAATTTCATCTTTTAACTTTCCTATCTTTAACTACATTATTTATTTTAGTGATGTCCCGAACGGTTCGCCGGCGAATAGTTCCTGGCGAACATAGCTTGTTCGCGTTCGCCAGGGATGGCGAACATATGCGATGTTCGGTCCGCCCCCTATTCGTCATTATTGAGTAAACTTTGACCCTGTACCTCACAGTCAGCAGACACATTCCAGCCAATCAGCAGCAGACCCTCCCTCCCAGACCCTCCCACCTCCTAGACAGCATACAATTTAGATTAATTATGAAGCTGCATTCTTTTTTTGTGTGTGTTTGTGTTTATTATACATTATCCTCCAGAGCCAGTAACCTGTGTTTATTATACATTACCCCCCATAGCCAGTAACCTGTGTTTATTATACATTATCCCCCCATAGCCAGTAACCTGTGTTTATTATACATTACCCTCCCATAGCCAGTAACCTGTGTTTATTATACATTATCCTCCCCATAGCCAGTAACCTGTGTTTATTATACATTATCCTCCCATAGCCAGTAACCTGTGTATATTATACATTATCCTCCCATAGCCAGTAACCTGTGTTTATTATACAGTATCCCCCCATAGCCAGTAACCTGTGCTTATTATACATTATCTCCCCCATAGCCAGTAACCTGTGTTTATTATACATTATCCCCCCATAGCCAGTAACCTGTGCTTATTATACATTATCTCCCCCATAGCCAGTAACCTGTGTTTATTATACATTATCCCTCCATAGCCAGTAACCTATGTTTATTATACATTATCCCCCATAATCATTTATCGTTGGACCTAGGCAGCATGATGTCTTAGGCCGGCCCAGAGAGTGAGTGAGTGAATAATATAATATATATGTTCAGAAACATATTAGTGATATATGTAAATCGGGTTCATGCAAAGAGGGTGAAAAGGTATTAAAGAAAAACACACTTATTGCATCAAATTTACAAACTTTTAAAAGCTTTCCTCATTTCTTTCTCGGGATGAGGAATATATCGGTTGTAGACTGAGGATTTCCATCTGCCCAATCTTTTAATAATATGCACTGGAGTGTCAGTGTTGAAGGAGACCGAAGCTGCCCCTATTCTAAATGAAAGACCCGAGACATGGATACAACCCAATCTTAGGAGTAGTGTTCTGATGTAGAAGATAAATTTAGCCGTAGTCAGAGGGATTCAGTGAGAGTAGTGGTGAAATGTGTGTGGCATGACTGAGTGTGGGTAAGTAAGAGTCAAGTATTTTAACTGGGCACTAGTTCTAGGTGGGATAAAGTGGTATAGCGGATGGATGAGTAGTTTGGTTCGTTTTAGAGGTTTGTAGAGAAAGTATATAGTGATCATGATTTTTAGCGATATCCAATATTTTTAAGGTGGTCTCAAACAAACATAAAATGCTATATAAAATTTGTGGGAATATCGAATATTCGTGTACAGTAAATCAGAGAGGGCTCAGAATATCGAACCATTGATCGGTAACCTGGATGAAGTAGGGGTCTATCTGTTTTATTAAATACGCAGTAATATGCTTTTAATGGGATAGGACGTTAGGAAAGGTGTGTGATTGGGATAAGTGGTTGTGGCTGTATTTACCTTATCCTGGGACCGACCTGGCTCCTAAGCTTGAGCCGCGCGTGGCTGGATCACTCCTGCCTCCACACGAGCCGCATGCAGCTTGATCTCCTCTTCTGACTTAGCCGTGTGCACTGACCGCAGTGATCGGTCACGTGGCCCGCCTGGCACTAGGAGCACGGCTCGAGTCACAAGCTCGCTCTTAAAGGGGCAGTGGGAGCCAAAAGTTTATTCAGGCTCCTATTGGCCCACGTCATTACAGCACCCGCACACACGAACGTTTTGGGGGCACAATAGCTTGCATTTAAAAAAAAAAAAAAAAAAAACTTTTTTGACTGTAATATAATAGCAGTCAGTTTCCTTCACACGTGTGCATTTCAGGGCCTGCCAGGGCACAGTGTCACACCGGTGCAACTCATATCTGGTGTAACAGTAGTGTACATAAAAAAAAAAAAACTAGAAATTTGACTGTGAAATAATAGCAGTCAGTTTCCTTCACACGTGTGCGTTTCAGGGCCTGCCAGGGCACAGTGTCACACCAGTGCAACTCATATCTGGTGTAACAGTAGTGTACATAAAAAAAAACCTAGAAATTTGACTGTGAAATAATAGCAGTCAGTTTCCTTCACACGTGTGCGTTTCAGGGCCTGCCAGGGCACAGTGTCACACCAGTGCAACTCATATCTGGTGTAACAGTAGTGTACATTTAAAAAAAAAATACAGGGGGCTTGTTGTCACCTTTCGGGGACCCTTGGTGTTGTACGTGGCTGGGTGGAAGAGACCTTCAATGACATCAGTGAGGACAAGGAACGGGGCATGGCTAGCTTGGTATCCAACCTTGTGCAAATGGGGAGTTTGCGGTTGTGCAAATGGACTGTTTGTGGTTGTTTGCGGTGCGTTAAACGGGGAGTTTGGTCTGTCACTGTGAAGCGGGCGTAACCCTTACACTACCTGATCGATACAACATCATACCTGATGTTTTAAAGCACGTTATTCCAAACAATTTAGGAATGTTAGGTGATTTATGCCCTTTATGGATTAAAACCAGACTCTGCATCAATTACCGTATATACTCGAGTATAAGACGAGTTTTTCAGCACATTTTTTGTGCTGAAAAACACTCACTCGTCTTATACTCGAGTCAGTTGTCTGTATTATGGCAATTTTCATTGCCATAATACAGACAAGGACCGGGGGCTGGCAGGAAGCTGTAACTTACCTTCACAGCAGCTCCTGTCAGCTCCCTTCTCTCTCCTCCGGTGCGTGCAGCTCCCAGGTCAGCTCCCTCTGCAACTCTCGCGAGAGCCGCGGGGTCAGAGCGTTGCCACGGGTTACCGTGGCAACGCTCCGCGCGGCCGCGAGAGTTGCAGAGGGAGCTGACCTGGGAGCTGCACGCACCGGAGGAGAGAGAAGGGAGCTGACAGGAGCTGCTGTGAAGGTAAGTTACAGCTTCCTGCCAGCCCCCCTCCTACAGCCCATCCACTGGACCACCAGGGAGTGAGAGCCCCCCTCCCTGGCCAGCTAACAAGCAGGGAGGGGGGACGAAAAAATAAAAATAATAATAAAACAAATAATAATAAGGAAAAAATAATTAAAATAATAACATAAAAATAATAATACAAATAATAATAAAATTAAAAAAAAAGTTACCAAAAAAAAATAACATTAAAAAAAATATTAAAATAATAATTAAATAATAATTAATAAAATGCCCACCCCCCACCAATGCTCTGCACTCACACACACACACACACTGCACATACACACACTGCACTGCATTCATTATAAACACACTGCATTCATACACACTGCACTCACACACACTGCACTCATACATACACACTGCATACACACTGCACTTATACACACACACACACTGCACTCATACACACACACACACACTGCACTCATACACACACACACACACACTGCACTCATACACACACACACACACTGCACTCATACACACACACACTGCACTTATACACACACACTGCATTCATATACACACTGCATTAATTATATACACACACTGTAAATAAATATTCAGTTAATATAATTTTTTTAGGATCTAATTTTATTTAGAAATGTACCAGTAGCTGCTGCATTTCCCACCCTAGTCTTATACTCGAGTCAATAAGTTTTCCCAGTTTTTTGGGGTAAAATTAGGGGCCTCGGCTTATATTCGGGTCGGCTTATACTCGAGTATATACGGTATGTCATTTTCCATCCCCTCCGGCATGCCACAGTCCAGGTGTTAATCTCATTGAAACAACTTTTCCATCACTATTGTGGCCAGAAAGAGTCCCTGTGGGTTTTAAAATTCGCCTGCCTATTGAAGTCTATGGCGGTTCGCCGGGTTGCAGAAGTTCACGTTCGCTGTTCGCGTATGGAAAATGTTATGTTCCCAACATCACTATTTATTTTTAAACTTTATTTTTAAACCTTCAAGCTAAGCTGCAACAATATTGTGTTTAACCCCTTAAGGACCAAACTTCTGGAATAAAAGGGAATCATGACATGTCACACATGTCATGTGTCCTTAAGGGGTTAAATACACCCTACTTTGAATAAACAAAGAGGAAGTCATTCTGGACTCACAACGATTTGTGTTGTGTGTTAATTGCTTCTCCAGGCACCTGAAATAATTTGGGTTCCCCTGAATATAAGTATTGGATATTTTGTCAACATCTCATTCAGTGATTGGAAAAGCTTAATAAGACTATTGGTCCTCAGTAGCTTTATATATCAAATCACATATTAACTGTTGCAAAATAGCATACTTAAAAATATCACTTAAACTAATACAACCCCAAAGTATAATTATTTTATATGAATCCCTGAATATTAATTAAGCCACACATCTTTTTGAAAAACTTTCGAAGGGAGAGTTATTGTCGGTGCTTCTCTATAAGAAGCTTTTTATTGGGCAATGCTCAACTCAAACAAGGAAGTAGGTGCTTGGTGAAAACAAATATTCCTTAGATGCAGAAACTTATTCCGCAGAATATGAAAGCTAAGCAAAAAAATTTTGATAGTGCTAAATAAACTGAAGTGTACACTGCTCCACCACAATATTAAAACCATCAGCCTAATATCATGTAGGCCCTCCTTGTTCTGCCAAAACAGCTCTGATGTGTTGAGCCATGGACTACACAAGACCTTCAAAAGAGTATGTCCTGTGGTATCTGGCACCAAGACATTAGCAGCAGGTCCTTTAAGTCCTGCAGGTTGTGAGGCGGGGCCTCCAAATATTGGATTTGTTGTTCCAGAACACCCCACAGATGCCATATAGTTTTGAGATCTGGGGAATTTGGAGGCAATGGCAACAACTTGAACTCTTTGTCATGTTCCTCAAACCATTCCTGAACTATTCTTGCAGTGTAGCAGAGTGCATTATCCTGCTGAAAGAGGTCACTGCCACCAGGGGACATCATTGCACCCGACCATCTACCTGAGCTAAAAAAGAACATGATGCATTAGAACAGAAAATATTCATTGCTCCATTGTACAGTTCTGACACTCACATCCTCTTTGAAATTGTTTTCAGGTTACCATTGACACTCTGACCGGTCTGCAGCTATGCAGACCCATTTTCGTCAAGCTGTGTTTCTCTATGTGTCCTGATGCCTTTCTATCATGGCATATTATATCATAGCATTAAGTTTATCAGATTGGAGCTACCGTAGGTCTTCTGTGTGACTGGATCAACCTGACTAGCATTCGCTCCCCACATGCATCAATGAGCTTTGAGCATCCATAATCTTGATGCCAGTTAACTACTTGTCCTTCCTTGCATCACATTTTGTAGGTACAAACCACTGCATACTGGAAACACTCCACAAATCTTGCTATTTTGGAGATGCTCTGATCCGGTTGTCTAGCCATTTCCTACTGTCTTTAATACAATTTATATTATTTCTTTACCAAGGTTAGAATAATCCTCAATTTTCTGTAATAAGCACCAACCTATCTTGCAGCTGTGATATTTTGAACTTAGTTTTACAAATTGGTTCTAAAGTCACTATAGTTTAATGAATAGACCAGAGGCAACATTCAGCACTGTTGTGGACTACGTCTCACATCATAACTCTTACAGCCATAATGTTGGCAAATCATCATGGGAGATGTAGTATATATCTGGAGTGCCATAGGTTGCCTACCTCAGATCAGATTTGTTTTAATAGTGTACCTATATTGCATTTATATTTTCACAAAAATTTGCCATTCATAGTTTTTTATGCATCATATATAGTGTGAGAAACACACACCTATGCACACACACAATATAGTAATATATATATATATCCATTGTAAAATCCCTATTTGCTTTAAAAATGTTCTTTTAAACCAAGTGTTCAATGTTAGGCAATAACATTTGATGTCGCTTACATATGGTTCAGGTAATCAGATGACGAACCAACACACATGGACAGTTGAACATAACAGTTATTAGTCTGCTTAAAGCAACTCCAGACAGATGCAGTCTATTAAACAAAATTAGTGAAAGAGATTCTGAGATAGGTTAGTAACAGATTTTAGTGTGGGAGGCATAAATGAATTATATTAATTGGTCTGGTTATAGTGTCAGCATCTCTGCACAGAAATAGGCACGATTTTACTAATCTCTCCAAACAATATTATTAGAAATATTTTGCCAACTAGAAATGTAAACCATATTTGTTTGTTTTATTTGCTCACAAACTTTCTCACAATTGCACATGTATGCAAGTTAACCCATGCTCACCGAATTAAAGGCAAACTATGAGTAAAGCTCAACCCCAAATCAAGCTTTATAAAGATAATGCATTATAAATCATTAAACAATACACTCTTTAACAAAAAGAAAAGAGGTGTACTGGCACTTCTTGTATACATGAAGATATATTAAAGGTGTAACACCATGAAACCAAATAATCACAATAAAAACAAGTGTTACCCCTTAGTGAACACACTTAAAATATAACTATAATAACTATAAAAGATAAAAATAAATACATGTAGTGCTTTATGTATAATGCAAATCCACAAGGAATATATGCTGAGAGTAACTCACAGACCTAGAGCCGTACCAGGCTTAATAATATGGGCTCCAAAATCTATGGGCTCCAGAAAGTCCTGTATCCAAAGCAGGACTGAGAAGTTGAGGATATAAACAAAAAACTTTATGGCACAAAAGAGTATATTCTTCTTAACCTGTATGTTACTCCTTCTTTTGGATATTAATTTGTATATATAATGAGTATTTTGGTAGCAGCAATGCTACATTAATAGGAAATTGCACTTTATTGACATCATTATCAGATATTTTGATGTCACAACTTTGTAGACTTCTATATTAGGTTTTAAATGAATTGCAAGTAGTCCAAATGTTGGACGATCAGCAGTTTTTCTATATTCTGTTACTCCCAATCGCTTTATGACCAAATCATGAAAAAAAAACAAAAAAACAATGAATGAGTTTTGTTTGTTTCCTAATTTCGAGTTTCGTCTGTGGCACAGAGTTAAAAAAAAAAAAAGAGGATTGATGGTGAAAAAAGATGACTGATGGTTAGAATTAATTTTAAAAAATGAGTAGTTTTATATGTATATGAAACAAAGAAGACAAGGCAAAATTGACTAGACAAAAAAGAAGACAAAATGGACTATTTTACACTGGCTCTTTGATTCTTTGTACATTGCCGATTCATTACCAGTTTCAGCCAAATACCAGCCAGAAAAAACAGGGTTGCTATAGTGACCAGATCACGCAGTTAAGCCTGTCAAGAAGTGGCCCAGGTTAGTTGGGGCCGTCCTTGCACAATTAATTAAATAAACATAGTAATTTAAATTATGTTGGGACGTACTAAATAACTTTTAAAGTTGGCAAGTGAGTGTTTGGACTTTAAGTGCTATGTCATGGACCCATATCTTATGTAAAGAGTCAGAGCACTGCCTCACAATTTCAATGACAATACTCCAATACTCTTTGAATGAGTACAACTGGAAGGTACTGTGGTCTGCACTTGCAGAGGTGCAGACCATTAACCTTTCAGCTGAACCACCGGGGATCCTGTCAGAAGCAACCATTGGACCACCATGTATTTTACTCCCTCCCTACATAAAGGTAAGGAGGAGGGGGTTTACTATTAAACACACAAAGTCCAACACTCAAACATATTCAGACAAGCACTGACAAACACACTCACCCATCCCCACACAAAATCACATTTGGTCAACACCACACACAATCACATTACGCCAACTCGAAACAATCACACTCTGTTAACCACCACACAATCAAATAGATATTAGGGTTTATCCTAGAAATTTTTACCAACTGATTTACATGTAGGACAATAACAGCAAATTACGCTAATAGTGGCATACCATTTTCAAATGTAGACAACTTATTTCATATGGGTATTTTAAAATATGAATACATGACATGTTTATCTTGCCTGGATAGTGGCAATAGTTTCTTGTATTTTTTTGTACACATGAAATATTTGATGGTTCTATTCTTATCTGTAAATAATACAGATTTTTATTCTGATGCATTCTTTGAGTCAATCAATAAACCTGTGGATGTCTCTGTCATGTTTGTGGTGTAATGCAAGGTAACATTATGAACACATATACATTATATGTCCACTGTCATGAACTATATATGTGAAGAGAACATACAGAGTACTTCTGTGGTCACTAAGTTAAGTAAATACAATCTTTCACCAACACTCTGGTGCCAAAGCTTTTATCTCAGTATAAATTGCTCTACTGATAAATTAAAAAGGGATTCAATTTTGGAATATGATACTTGAGGTCTAGAGTGTTGGGTTGGTATAGATAATCATTGTTCTCTAAATGGTTAAAGTTTTGTTTTTTGTTTTTCCACTTCATATAACTTCATATATTTTTATAAAAAAATAACTTAAAAGTAAATTCTATTCATAAGGAGGAAGAAGAGATAGGAGAAAAAAGATAAGCGTCCGACTCGACAGATACAGTCAGCAGTTCTGACTCAAGTCTCCAAAATAAAAAAAAAATCATGTGTAGAGAAAAGTATAGAGAAAAATCCTAGAGAGTATCAGGAGATTGTGATTATAGTAAAATAAATAAATAAATGTAGCAGAGAAATGATAACTAACCATGATAAAAATGCTTCATTGTTCATATAAGTCCACTACTGAGATATTAAAATATTCCACAGTATTTCAGCTCATCTATATAGACTCCTACAACAACATAAACTGGAGTCACTACAAATGAGCTAGTAGAATGAGTAGTATATGACTGTATGACTATGATTTAGTGCCTTTTATGACTGTGTGCCTGAAAACAATGCCTGTGTGCCTGTGGCTTGGAAGGAAAGACACACAAAGGGATCTGAAGGGGAGGGACACACAAAACGGACTGAGGGGAAAAGGAGCCACATAGAGGGACTGTGGTGGAGAAGTAGACAAAGAGAGGGTCTTGGGTAAGAAAAAGACCCAGAAACGGGCTGGGGTAAGAAGGAGACACAGAAAGGGTCTGAAGGGAAGAGATACAGAAAGGGTCTGGAGGAAAGAGACACGCAAAGGGGCTGGGGGAAGTAAGATACATACAAAGGTAGACACACTAAAGGGGGAATAAAATACACTAGAGCACAAAAGGGGTAAGGAATTCAAAGGAGGGGGTTACAACAAGACACACAGGTGAAGATGCTTTTTTTTTTTTTAAGCGGGGGTGGGGGGCGGCAAAATGCATCTTCGCCTGTGTAGCTAAAAATCCTTGAACTGGCCCTGGTGACACACAGACACATACTAACATACATACAGACACACACACATAAGGACATACGGACACACATGCGTGCGTACTTACGTACGTACATACTGATATACATACATACACACACATACATACAGACATACATACATACATATAGACATACATACTGATATACATACATTCATACTGACATACATACATACATTTATACATACATACATACATACATGCAATATCTCACAAAAAGTAAGTACACCCCTCACATTTTTGTAAATATTTTATTATATCTTTTCATGTGACAACACTGAAGAAATGACACCCTGCTACAATTTAAAGTAGTAAGTGCACAGCCTGTATAACAGTTTACATTTGCTGTCCCCTCAAAATAACTCAACACACAGCCATTAATGTCATCAAGGTACTCTGAGCAATTGCTGCCTCTTGAGTTTAGCTCCACTGAGCCAGACAAGGAAGTAGCAGGACCTGTTGTCAATTTCAATTGAAACCTGCACTTTTTGCAAAATTAAGAAAAGCACACATTCTTCACACATAAGGTTTTTAAGCAAGTTAAAGTACTTTAGGGTTCTGGAGTGACCATTTAAGGAGACATTCCAATATTCAACCTCAAGGAAAAATGTGGGTTTGGATATTGAAATGTCAGTGGGGTGAGGGATAGCCTATGCTGTGGGCCCCTTTAACTATTTTCTTTAAAATAAGGTATGGTTAAAGGGTCACTTCAACCATTCCTAATTCAATGTTTAACTTACTTTATAATGGCCTAGTGGGCATTGCTAGCTAGGTCACTCCCACCATTATACAGTAGTAAAAATAATATTCTCATCGGGAATTCAGCACTGGGTGAAGCTCCCAGAATACTTTCCATGCCTGCATCTGATGTCACCAAGGGTCTTGCGCTGTATCATCAAAGCCTTTTTGACGGCTGAGAGTGCATGTAAAAAGCTAAAAAGGAGAGTGCATCAGAGTGGGGATCACTAGAGCAGAGTACTGTTCCCATTGTCTCTTGTTGTTGGTGGTGGTGGCTGTTAATGAATCTGGTGATGGTCATTCTGTTTCCTGCACCACTGCAGACATAGCAGGATCTACTTCACTATGAGTGTAATGAGCCATATGAATTAGAAAAGGAAAGTGTGGGGAGGCCCAAAAATTTACTGGCAGCTAGTGTGCACTTGTTTTGCATCTTCTACACCATCTTCAAGTTCATCTTTATTTGTTTTAGAATCATCTCATATAACAGAGACAGTTGTAACATCACATGCACCTGCAATGTTACCATCACCAGCTCTATCACCACCACCATCAATGCCACTGCCAGTACCATCATCATCAACATTTCCATTAACTTTAATCAACCACGTGCTAGTGTACAGGCTAGTGTTGGGACAACTACCACTATCACTGATGCAAATCCACCTGCATCTTCATCAAGCAAAAGGTAAAGCGTAGAGGATAATATATCACGTTGGGATCACTTTGTGTGGCTTACAAAAGGCAGACTTGCAAAGAGCAAATTGTGCAGCAAGGAGGTTAGTAGGGGGAGGGGAGTTTTATGTCACTAATGCCATTATGAAGCAATATCTGCAAAGATACCCCAAGTTTATATTACTGAGGGAATAAGCAGAAGAAGAAAGTACTTGGGCAGGCAGTAGGTCAATTGGTGCTGTATCTGATTCTGCACTGTTATTACAACCTAACACAGTGCTTTATTTACCGCGAGGCTAAAAAGGCATTTGCATTGGGCGGCCCTTTCCAAGGGGCGGCAAAAAACACTGTCCCCAAATACCCAGGCAAATGCCTTGTTAGCTTTGTTTAAAGGGGGCCCAAGACCTGGCCAGCTGACCACCTTTGGGCACCCATGGGGCAAGCAGCAGTTCTGTCCCAGGCAGGCAGTCGGGCGCACAAAGCAGGCAGCGAGGGTGCTGCTGGGAGTAAGTACTGCTTGGAGGATGTGACAGCCAGTCACTTCCTCCAAGCTCACTCCATGCTGAATGGAGGCCATGAAGAAGGAGAGGCAGCTGACTCCCATGAGCCCCAGCCATCCTCCTGCAACGTAAAGATAAGAAACAGGAGGGTGGCTGAAAAATTAGATGCATGTGTGTGTGTGTTTGTATGTTTGTATAGTAGAACCAGGAGCCGGAATATTACATCACTCTGGCTCCCGGCATTACTCTACAGCACGCTCGGGAGCTGAGCAGGAAGAGCTCAGCACCCTTGCGGCCTGCTTTGCATGCCCGACCACCCACAATGCCTGCCTGCACATCCACCTGCCTTCCTGCCCAACAGCCTAGCCATCAGCCCCACCTGACCACAGGTGAAAAGTATCCACTCAGCTCTGGTGGTGCAGACCATATTAACTGCTTCATCCGGTCTTTCATTCTGTGAGGGAGTCAGAGCAACAAGCATAGGTGCAGACCATGCTTTCCACAACAGAATATTTTTTATTTAAGATATTGGCAATCAGCAATATAGTAAGTCAGAATTACATTGAACTTTTGTGAGGGGCAGCAGCATTATATGTCTGGTGTGTATATATTGCATCACCATGCTGGGGAACTCTGGCTGTCTGCAGCGCTTTAAGTAGGGCTGGTCATGGCAGTATGCTCACTCAGCACCACTTTCAACTGAATTTGTGGTTCACATCAAAAAAACTTTTTATGATAATGCATTGTAAATTTAAAATTGGCCGACACAGTACCCCAAGACGGAAATAATTTTGAGAAAACAGACAGCTTTTGCTTGTTTTCTTAGTTTGCATTTTTGCATGTATGTATGCTTATTGCATTGCATTGTTTGTGGTTTTTATGACAATAATGGAAAATATAAGAAACCTAATGAATATAGTCCTTGTAAAATACTTCCTAAAATAAAAAGTGTAAAATAATGGGTTTTAATAAATATACTGTTCATATATCCTCGGAATGTCCATACTGAATACACAACTATATGTGGCATGATACTGAACTGCCAATAAAATGAAAGTTCTGCATGTTGAATTGTCCATTGTAACGAACTCCCTAGAGCTAGGGACTTATAAGATACTCTAGTCTGGGGAGTAATTATTTGCTGTACTTTTGTATGGTACAGTGTACATTTACATTTTATGTGTACACTGCATTGTCTGCAGCAACAGAAAGTAGCTTCATTACAGGAAGACAACAAATGAATTACAGTGTATGTACGTTTTCATTTTTAGTCTTGACTTTATTTTCATATGAGAGTGAAACCAAACGATGCATACAAAATTATAGATTTTACTCTCAAAACAATAAATACATTTAGAAATACATTTTAAAATAGAAAAATAAATGTCAAATTTGACTAATCTTGAACTGGCCATCTAAAATTATTTTTAGAATTTGTTTATTAAGCTCAAATGTATTGTAGAAAAAAATAACATTTAAAATTATCAAATGAGCTATATTCGAGACTGCAAGAGTGAGACCTTCTGGTAGACTATTAAATCCATTGTTCTTTTAAATTGTGTGAACTTTCTTTACCTAGTAGGCCATATATAAGTGCATGACTTTATTATCGTACTTATTGGCAATATAGCAAACAAATGTAGCCCTTCATCCTCTCCCTGAAATACTTCTCCAGAATAATGAATACAATGCATTTCAAGTGCCTGATACAATTACCAGAAGAGGTCAATATATGGGAAAATGTGCATTTAGGAATTGAATCTGACAAGATATATAGGAGATAACATTGAGGAACTAATTAAGTTGGAAATGTGAATGGAAAGCTGCTTTGCTGACCTTGATAATGCTGTAAAATTCTTGTAAAGATCATAGAAAGTAAACAGATACAGTAATAACAAATTCAAATGAAAAAAAAAAGGAAGAAACAAAACACATTTCAGGCCTCAGTGTTTATTTCTAAAACAGAACTTACATCCATTTTAATGAATCTAGAAATATATACATATATATAAAATTATATAACTTTTTTGTCTTTCACATTCGTTACACAATATACGTTATACTATATATATATATATGTATTAAGACCTTTTGGCCTGTAATTGTGGGGGGGGGGGCGTATGACTCACCTTCTCCCTACTTAAGGGACACCCCTTACCTGGCTCCATACCGTTCGAGGTCAGCGCTGCATGAGAATCCACTTCCGGTTCACGTACGGCGCCATCTTGATTTTCAAAAACCCGCGGTCTTCGTCTGGTGTAGCTGTGTCCAGGATTCCTTACAGGTTTTCCGCCCATCCAGCCACTCTCAAACCCGGTCTTCGTCGTAGATTAAGTCCACAGGACTTCAAAATTGTAAGTCCGGCGCCTGGATCATTCCCACGGCGTCGCGCTTTTAAACGGCCTTACTTATTATCGCGGTATACTCAATATGCTGACTGGCGTTTCGATTCTTACATTCAGCACACTTATCTTTCGTTTTTCGTCAATATCATTACCTGTATCTGTTTATTTCATGCTTATGCTATTGGTATTTACTCATTCAATTACGGAAATTCCTTGCATATAATTGTCATGCAGCAAACTCCTTCCTATTAAATATTTAAAATACATTTGGTAATTATTTTATGTTCCAGTCTATTAGAGATATTGCATTTTAGTTATATTGAAATTTCTTCATGTTTTCATATATATGGAGTTGGCTTAGATAAACTAATTACATTATTTATAGATTTCTCATATAGTACTTATGTTATAAATTATGTCTAAATCATTTAGAAGATTACGTTTCTATCACACCATGTACACACGTTTTTACATGGCACGTATAAATTCTGACCTTTCTTTGTGTACTCAAACGACATACCGAGTACACAAGAACACGGTCTCAAATCTCACAAACTTTCGGGTTGAATCACACGTCTTGATTCAACCACTCATACGTCACGTTTTTTCAGTTTTGGGAAAAAAAAATCACGTATTTTCTACCTCATACACATCACGGCCTAAGATAGACTGTACTGTTTAAATTCATTTAATAACCTGCGCCATACAATACTACAAGCACTAGCATTACCAAATCATACACATTAATCCTGTCAAATATAGAGACAAATTATACACACCCCAAAACCTTGTTACCAGGGCATACCACATAACATGACCAGTCAGGTCACTACCGGTCATAAAAAATGTTCCCCTTCCAATATATACTGGTAGAAACTCACCACAGCATAGCAGGTCTACATTGGTATCATAGGATCCAACTCTCATACTATCCCCTTAGGTTTTTTCCAGGTTTTCTATACCTGTCGCTTCTCAAAAACTCATACATACTACCAGGTACGTTAAGCCTGCTCACGCCATATATCACATACGGTCCCATCTCTACATAGGACATAGAGTACTGGCAAATTTTAGGGGTTATAGGCCCAAATAGGTATCTCCCCTCTGGGCATTCTGCCTATCGTTTAGTGGTCCGCGAGGCCAACACCCCGCCTCAACGTTTCGGAGGTAATGCCCCCCTAGGCCACACGTGAGTTAGCCGCCTCGCAAATTATAGAGAGGGTGCCACCTGCCACTCCCTTTCCCTGTTTTTATTTTATTGTCACAGAGAGGCCTACGAACTCCTGCCACTACGTCGGGTGGCCTCAATATCCCCTCGCGCCAACGCATAGACAGAGCCTCTCATAGCCACTTGGCAACTAGCAGGGCCTCACCTGTCACCAAAGAACAAGATTATTTTTTCGCCTTCTCCGGCATAATTAGCCTGCCAGTACATTCCCTGGGGTTTTTTCCATGCTAACCATATATTTTGTTATCTAGTATGTCTCAAGAAGGGGTAGAGGATTCTCCATCCCGAGCACTCCGGCTAGAGCAAACACCCCATTACAGGAAGAAGACACGGCTAGTCCAGCATCTTTCAGGTCATGGACTATCCCTCGCATAACTAGCGAACTCAGGAGACAACAAATCCCTTTTCTTGCAACAGCAAGGAAAGCAGAACTTTACAAGTTACTGCACACCTCAACCGATAACATGGATGCTGGGGAAGGGACTAGCCAGTCTAACCCAGGAGACATACATGGCATGCTCTCATCTCTCACGGCATCTATGAGCAAGGTCAATTCTAGGCTGGAGAAACTTGAATCGGTCACTACAGCCCTCACTATGGCTGGACCGGCCACGGCAACCCCTCCAGCACTGGTTGAGTTGCAATCAGTTTCTCCAGCCATCACCTCGGATGACCAAGAGGTTTACCCTGCCCACATAATACCTGAGCACCTCAAAAAAGATATCCTGGAAGGTAAAGATGTAAATCTGGCTTCACTGCTAATTGCCTCCCAGGATATCGTGGAACATAAGACGTACGCTTATGATGATATTTCTGTGGTGGTAAAATCTAGGGATGCACGATTAAATAGGAAGCTAACTATTCCAGAATTTGTATTGGCTTTTGGCATTTATCGTGATGTTATCTGTACTGTATATCCCCACAGACGTGAGGAGTTTGACTTATATATGCACAGGCTGGTGGACCTGGGCAACAAATATGGTGGGTCAGCTTTCTATGACTACCATAGATCCTTTTCTGCCAAAGTGTCTGGCGCCTTCTCACAGTACTAGACAAGGTCCAACTGGAGAAAGATTGATACGATCATTTTCTGCAGGCACTTTGCAGTTCTAAGAGCACCGGCCTGTGCATACTGCTCCTCCATGGCTCATACTGCTAATTTTTGTCCAACCACTGCGAACACACCTATTCCCTCGCAGGGCACTAGTTCCGCTGGTTCGGCAGAGAAAACACCCAAAGACAAACTGGGTCAACCTATCAAGTTTTTGGGGAAATCCCAAATATGTAATAATTCCAATGTCGGTGCATGTAATTACAGTGGATGTCGGTTATTACATATATGTTCAAAATGTTTTAGGGCACATGCTAAAACTATGTGTCCGAATAAAATGTAACCTAAGCAATACTTAATTGAGATAAATATTTCTGTACTCACGACATTACTGTCACAACATCCATCTAGACATTTGGTAGACTTCATCATCTCTGGTCTATCACAAGGATTCCATACTGGTCTCATACACATGCCTTCAGGAATCCTGGAATGTCCAAATTTACAATCTGCACAACAAAACCCTACAGCGGTTAGCACACTCATAGCCAAAGAAGTGGCAGAGGGTTTCCTATTGGGACCCTTTCAGTCCCCTCCTTTTACCACATGGCGGACAATGTAGCGGAGGGCAGGTATTAAAGACCACAATCTCCGCTGGTTCCACGAGTACATCCACAGTCAGCGCTGAAGGGTAAGACAAATCCCCAAATCCTCCCAATAACCGGACGAAACACAGTCTGGGAGTCAACTAACTCGTTTTATTCACAGCTGGCATATTTATACAGTTCCCCATGCAAGGGGTTTCCAGACAGTAAATCCAGGGGATTTCTCCCATCATACATTGTAACTTTCCCAACAGGCTGTGCTGCACGAGAAGGATACACCCACTAAAATGGACGATTAAGTGGATTATCCCCTCGTGCAGCAGAACTGACAATCTATATTAAAATACGGTTTTCACATTTTATTCGGTAGATTTAAATGACCGAACGTTCGGCAGGTAGCTGGGGTCTGAGCGCACCTTTCGTGAGAATACCGCTCAGATCCCGGCGGAATTGACCGAACGCCGCACAAATATAACTTTACATAGAAGTTCCCCTCAATCTGTCGAACATATCCAGGGGAACGATTCTACCGAAAAACCGGGCTCCCGAATGGCTTGGAAGTGCAGCGGTGCTCGCATCATCGAGTAGCCGTTTTTGGTTCCAGGCACTCGACGACCAAGCACCGCTGCCAAATAGACGAATCCAAGATGGCCGACCGCCGCATGGTCGGTAGTCGAACGACGGCCACCCAGAATAGTCTATAATTACCGATTGCAACATTGTTGCAATCGGTTAACAATTGCCACACGACCCTAAGTGTGTGGTCTATCAGGGGAGCCCTTATTCGTTCGGCGAACGGCTTAAGTCACCGCTGTTCGTCGAACGAAGTCTTTGTATGCTGGTAGCTTACGGCTGCCAGCATGCGAATCGCCCTAACATAACACATACACAGCAAATATACATGGCACATAATACAGCCTCCAGACAACCTTCCCAGATTATAGTTCCACAGTGGCTAGGTTTGCCACAGACAAATCCCATCGGTATTGTCACGGGGAAATCTTCCCACAAAGAAAGACTTATCATCGATCTGTCTGCACCTCACACCTCTGCCACACCTAGTCTGAACTCCCTTATCCCCTCTGAGTAATTTTCACTTCAATACTCCACCATAGATCACGCCATTACGGCTATCATGCAGGCAGGGGTCGGAGCATGGCTCAGTAAGACTGACATAACAAATGCCTTCAAATTATTTCCTATCCACCCTACACTATGGCACCTGCATGGCATTAAGTGGGCCGGGCACTACTATTTTTTCTCACGCTTAACGTTTGGTTCAAAAAGTAGTCCGGCCATTTTCGACGTATTCGCCGAAACACTATGCTGGTTATTATTAAATGTAGCCAGATGCCCTACAGTGATACACTACCTGGATGATTTCTTACTGGTCGAAGAGAATATTTCCCCTCCCAGTAGCCTCATAGAAACCATCAGTCTTTTCAAACAGGTGGGCGTTCCAATCTCCCCCACCAAAACTGAAGGACCAGATACAGTCATCACCTTTCTGGGGATCATACTAGACTCAGCCACCATGCAAGCCAGCCTGCCACGCACCAAGATAGAGAACATTCTTACCAACATTAACCTCTACATACACCTCGGTACTTGCAACTGCAAAGAATTGCAGTCTTTACTTGGGTCACTGAATTTTGCCATGCGCATCATACCTCAAGGCCGGGCTTTCATCTCACGGCTCCTATACATGTTATACATGTTCCCACTTTTTAGACATGATGCACACAGGTTACCCCTGGATACCCAAGCCATGGCAGACCTACTTAAGTGGAGAAACTTTTTAACCACCTGGAATGGGAAAAGCATGTTCCTCCCTAAATTGTCTGACTCCTCACCTACCATTTGGTCAGACGTGGCGTCAACCACAGGTTTTGCAGCAATTTACGGGAACGAATGGCTTTGGGGCAGCTGGCCTTCAGAGGTTCAGGACCTGGAGGGTTTTTCCACTACCTCAGCTCTATTTGAGATATATCCCATTGTGGCAGCTGCCATGACATGGGGGCATCTATGGGCAGGTTCGTCAGTACGTTGCTCCTCAGACAACCAAGCAACCTGCCACATCATAAACAAAGGCCGATCCAAATCACTGACCATTATGAGGTTCTTGAGGAAACTCACTTGGCTGGCTGCGTGCCATAATTTCTTCTTGTTTTGTGTTCATGTCCCAGGTGTATGTAACACGGCTGCTGACAACTTGTCTCGTTTTAATTTCCAGGCTTTTCGGCAAATACGTCCGTCAGCTGCACGCACAGCCACGACCACTCCACCTTTCCGCCAGCTAGTAATGGACTAGACGCTATCATGCAACATAGCAGGACATTGTCACAATTAGCACTGTCTACCAATACCCGGAGAACTTACAACAGGGCTTTCCTTTTATTTAAAAGATTCCTGTCGGTACACAACATCACACAACCTTTCATCATGACATCCTTGTTGGGTTTTGCTTCTTTTTGCCACCTCAAACTCAAACTATCATACAACACAATCAAGATATATCTGACAGGCGTACAACATCACATGCTAACATTACAACCAAACAACTCAAGTTTCATGTCCTCCTACCAGATCAAGAACATCCTTAGGGGTATTCAGAGATCCGAACCCCCACGTACGGCACAAAGGCTACCCATAGACTTCAATATTTTTAAAGATTTATCCAGCCTGCTAGATTTAAAACCCTTTTCCAACAACACAAATCTTGTTATAAAAACCACTATATACGTTGCTTTTTATGGGTTTTTGAGACCAAGAGAATTTACTGCCATCAACACAACACAGTCCACTCACATCCTGCTTCATTCACACTTAATAAAACACATGGATTATTATATCTTGGCTCTGCCTCACTCCAAAACCAATCAACACGCACCCCCAGTAGAGGTTAGATACTATCCTACCCACAACGAGTGGTGCCCCGCCACATTACTGGACACATATACCCAACATATCAAAGCATCACCATCTCAACCACTTTTCTGTCTACAAGGTTCGGTACTCACTACCACCACCTTTATGACCCACGTCAGGTCCTTACTTACACAACTAGGCCTAACATCAGCTAACTATTCGGGCCACTCCTTCCGCATAGGAGCGGCCTCCACAGCATCCAGTGCAAACATTCCGGTACATGTTATCAAGTCACTAGGGCGCTGGAAATCTTCTGCATACTCTAGATACATACCTAACCCGGTGCAGGAAGTTAGAAATGCCTTTCAGGACATGTCTGGTTAAAGTATGTATATTGCTGGTTTCGTAATAAATTAGATTTTCTATTTTTGCCCTCTTTATTTACAGGCCTACCTCATCGTCGGTTCCGGCACACCACAACCGACTTGCTCTTTTAATACCATCCCACACTTATCAGTGTTCTGTATCTTCTGTACTATCATGAGCCCTTCACACAAGTATTAAGGCCTTTGGCCTGTAATTGTGGGAGGGGCGTATGACTCACCTTCTCCCTACTTAAGGGACACCCCTTACCTGGCTCCATACCGTTTGAGGTCAGCGCTGCATCACCCTCCCACACACTCCTCATTATTAACTCCTTTTTCTTAAATTTCTTCTTGGTGGGCCCTCTTTATTTACAGGCCTACGTCATCGGCGGTTCCGGCACACCACAACCGACTTGCTCTTTTAATACCATCCCACACTTATCAGTGTTCTGTATCTTCTGTACTATCATGAGCCATTCACACAAATATATATATCTATATATATATATATATATATATATATATAATAAAATAAATGCAATACCGTATATAAGTATGTGTGTGTGTGTAACATAGAATGTATCGGCAGATAAAAGCCATTTGGCCCATCTAGTCTGCCAATTGTATAAAAACTTACATTAGTCTCTTATATCTAGCCTTATGCCTATCCAAAGCTTGCTTAACCTCTTAGTGACCAGACCGCTTTTCAATGTTCATGCCGTTTGAGACCAGAGCTGTTTTTACATTTCTGCGGTATTTGAGTTTACTGTACCCACACATATTATATACTGTTTTTCTCTCCATTAAATGGTATTTCTAAAGATATCATTATGTTCATCATATCATATAATTTACTATGAACAAAATTATAAAATCTGGTGAAATAAATAAAAAAAAAAAAAACACTTTTCCTAATTTTGCCCCCCAAAATCTGTTACGCACCTACAACCGCCAAAAAACACCTGTGCTAAATAGTTTCTAAATTTTGTCCTGAGTTTAGAAATACCCAATGTTAACATGTTCTTAGCTTCTTTTTTTACAAGTTATAGGGCAATAAGTACAAGTAGCACTTTGCTATTTCCAAACCATTTTTTTCAATATTAAATTGACACTATAGTCACCTGAACTTCTTTAGCTTAATGAAGCAGTTTTGGTGTATAGAACATGCCCCTGCAGCCTCACTGCTCAATCCTCTGCCATTTAGGAGTTAAATCCCTTTGTTTATGAACCCTAGTCACACCTCCCTGCATGTGACTTGCACAGCCTTCCATTAACACTTCCTGTAAAGGGAGCCCTATTTAGGCTTTCTTTATTGCAAGTTCTGTTTAATTAAGATTTTCGTATCCCCTGCTTTGTTAATAGCCTTCTAGACCCTGCCCCCTGCCTCCTGTATGTGATTAAAGTTCAATTTAGAGATTGAGATACAATTATTTAAGGTAAATTACATCTGTTTGAAAGTGAAATCAGTTTTTTTTTTTCATGCAGACTCTGTCAATCATAGCGAGGGGAGGTGTGGCTAGGGCTGCATAAACAGAAACAAAGTGATGTAACTCCTAAATGACAGTGAATTGAGCAGTGAAATTGCAGGGGAATGATCTATACACTAAAACTGCTTTATTTAGCTAAAGTAAGTGATCCCGCGAGGCCAACACCTATCCTCATACTCTGAGGTATACGTCCCTCGGCATTGTCGCATAGAGAGGGCCTCCTATGTCACTCCCATTCTATCTTATGCTTTAGTTCCCACCGAGAGGCCAACTCACTGCCACGATGTTTGGTGGCCTCTCACCTCTCACGCCGCTTGGCAATTAGTAGGGACTCATCTGCCACGTTAAGTTAGTTTAATTCTTCGCCGCTTGGCTTCTAGCTAGCCTGCCAGTACCCGGTCCCTTCGTCTCACTTATAATAATTAAGTTACATATGTATTTTCCGTTATGTATCAAGTCCCGGCGGGACTGGTGGTTCTTGATCAGGTAGGTTGCTACACGTTTTCTTCTCTTTATTCCCAGGCTCATGCGAAATCCATGTGTCCGAATAAAGTTTTCCTAAAACCTCACCACACTTTTACAATACCATCCCTCTCAGCATTTGGTTAAATGTATCAGTAAAGGGCTGTCTGAAGGGTTCCACGGGGGTTTAGTACATTTTTGACAAATGGGACACTAGACTGCCATAATTTGCGACCGCTTTAACAGACCTAGAGTTGAGGTGTACAGTTATATGGACAGAACTAGATCAAGGGTTTGTGGGGGGGGGGGGGGGGTTGGTTCCCCTCCTTTTCACATTTGGGAGAACCAAGCCTATAGGGGTGTCACGGGGAACACTTCACTTAAACCCTGACCAATGATTCACTTATCCATTATTCCCAGCCTTCATTCCCTCATACCCTCCAACGAACTTTCCTTACAATATGCCACTATCACCTATGCCATTTGGCCCATCCTGGTGACTGGTACTGGTACATGGCTCTAAAAACTGACATTGTCAATGTTTTTAAATCACTTCCCATTCACCCTGCACTATGGCATCTGTACTGCATTTAAAGCAAGGGCTTTATTATTTCTCACGACTCACTTTTAGCGCATGATAGCCCCAGACGTCTGCTACTTTGCTGATACTTTGTGTTGGTTATGGCTTAATATGAACAGATGTCCATCCGTTATTAATACCTGGACAATTTCCCCATGATTGAGAACAAGGCACTCTCCCCTAGCAGCCTTACACACATGTTGGCTTTTGAGTCCCTGGCTACCCCCATCTTCCCTCACAAGCCTTAGGTCCTGATACCACCACACAATTTTGGGGATCCTACTAGACTCAATCCACATACGAGCTAGCCTTTCCAGGACATAGTTTGAGCGCACCCTATCAGGCATTGAACACTACTTGCAACTAGGTCTTGCAACCGCAGGGAACTTCAATTACTGCTGGGGTCACTCAATTTTGCTATGAGTATCATCCCACAGGGTAGATCCTTCATTTCCTGGTTACTACTCTTTATTCCCACGACTCACCACAGACGCATTACGTATCACGTTAGACACTCATCAACCTCTGATTACTCATGTGGCGCTTTCCTCAAATACTGAAAGAGCATGCCATGTTTATTCCCCCTTCTCTGACTTTTCACCCCCCCTTTGAACAGAGGCCGCGGCAAACTGTTTTTACGGCCATCGGAGGGGATTAATGGCATTGGGGATCATGGCCTATAGACATTAAGTTGCGGCCCAGCTTCTCCTCTACTTCGGCCTTGTTTGAATGGTATCCAATCATGATGGTTGCCATTGCCTGGGGACCTATATGGTCCGGTCACTCGCTCAGATGTTATTCAGATAAACCAAGCCACATTGGGCATATAGGCTGATCTTCATCTCTGGTCATCAGGTGTCTGTTGAGGAACTCACATGGGTAGCCCCTTGTTCATCGTATCACATGTATTCACGTGCTGGGTTTCTCAAACATTTCAGCTGACCACTGGCATGGGTTTCGTTTTCAGGCTTTCTTACGGACACTACCCAACACTTCCAGGCGGGCTAACTGGCCCGCCATTCCGAGATTTGCTCATTGATTGAATGTCTGGTTGAATCTTGCACGTCACGTTCTCACCTTGCACTTTCAGTCGACACTAGGAAATTATGCAATAGGGTGTTTCACAATGTCTATTGTGGGGTTTCCAGTTCTTGACATGTTTTCTGTGGTATCTATTCTGGAGGTTCACTTCTTTTTGCCACCTTAACTTAAATTATCATTTAACACAATTAAACGGTACCTTATGGATATCCAACACCAGATACTCCTACGACACCCCACAATACAGAATTCCTTTCATTTTATCTGATAAAGACCTACTGAAAGGAATTCAAAATTCAAGACACATGTACCATCTCAAAGGCTACCCATCCACACGGCATATTTCATTCACTATCCGACTTATTAGATTCAGCTCCTTTTGAGCACATGGCCAATACGATATTAAACGGCCATACATCTAGCATGCCATGGGTTTTTACGTCCCAATGAATTTACCGTTAGGAATATGACTACCACTAAATACCTGGGAACGACTGATATCCAGACACCTTAGATCATTAGGTCCTATCTCTGCATCAGTCTATACATATCCCTATGGCACATACGGTCACAGTACCCCTACTCTACTCTATCTACTGTAAACAATGGTGCCCTGCAAAGTTCTGAATACTTATTGCACCACTTTCCAGATACAACCACTCCAACCATTATCAGAACTTCACGGCTCCATCCTTACAGCATCTTAAATCATGCTTCATGTTCACATACTGTTAACTAGGCTCTGCCTAAATGCAAACCTTTCCTCAGGACACTCCTTTCGCATAGGGGCAGCATCCTCAGCTTCCTCTAACCACATTCCACCTCATATCATCGGGGCTATGGGACTCTAAAAATCCTACGCCTATACTCTTTACATTCCAAATCCAGTTAAAGAGTTAATACAAGCTTTTTATGACTTTTCCGAATAAACGATTGTTGTTATATGATTAATTTTGTATGGTATTCTTCTTTTTGCCCACTTTTATTACAGGCCTACTGCTCTGTCGGTTCTGGCACACCACAACCGACTGTTGTCATTTGAATATGTCTATTGGTTATAATATGCTATGTTACACTATCATCACGGCTAGATTGCCCCGATTGCAAATATATATATATATATACATATATATATAAATGAAGCCAAGAGGGCTGCACTCACCTGAACATGCTTACATTAAAGGGTGCTGCTGGGGCCAAAATATACAAAATACACAATCCAGCGCACTCACTTATTCACTAAACAATGATTTAAAATCTTGGATATTGTAATAGTTTTATTTAAAAACACCTCACCTAGGCAAAAAATAATGGGGGTTTAGTTACATTATATGATCATATATTGCATAAGCCTGCCACAACATCAATGTACCTGTCATGCCCCAACTACCGGTAATTCCTTCTTTCTTCCGGGTAGACGGAGTTTAGCCACACCCCCTCTCTGACGCGGTCTCGCCATGCTACATAATGCGACCACGCCAGATACAAGACGCTGGATTAATGAACAGCGTACCGCGATATCAAACCGGCTAAAAGTTTCTCTGCAAACATACCTGTGTGCCGAACCGGACTGAAACTCGAACTAACCTCCTTCTCCTCTCCTCGACCACGGCTAGTATCTGGACTTCTCTCATCCTCTCTCCGAAAGAACCTCCCCAGAGGAGAACTCCGGGAACCTGAATCTCACCCTCTGGAAGCTAAGTCAATTGTTTTCATCTGTGATAAGAGCTTTCCCTCTCTCAAGCCTACTGAGCATTCCTTCCATAGTCTGCTCTCAAGTCCGTCAAGCATTCAAGCACCAGCTGCTCCCTGGCCTGCTATCTATAACCCCAAAACGAATCTCTGGTTGCAACTTCAATTATAGCGTTCTACTTCTCCCTAAAACTTGCAAACATCAATGTGCTAGATTGCATGTATATTGGAAGCTGCTTACTCCAATTAAACCAGCAGCAAAGTAATTAAATATGCAGTACCTGTACTTTCCTATATTAAAAAATACAATTCCTATATTATTTTCTATTTTTCCTAATCATCAAATTAAGTCCTAAGAAATCTGCAGTTGCGCTCCATATCAATTTATGTAAGCGTGACAGATTAATCCAGCCTTTGTAATGGATCCAGCAGATTTCGATTCTAAATTTACTATGCTGAATCAAAGAGTCGATACACTTGCCAAGGCATGCAAGACCTACAGGTTACAAATGAACGGATTCTTACTTATGTCAGAGACTTACAAACTCATACTCCTCATACTGTTATGCACTCAGCTAGCGACCCTGCTGTCTGTAATCCCAAAAAAAATTCTGGAGATAGATCCAAATACAGGGAGTTTCTTAATTCCTGCAAGTTACTAATTGCTCTAAAACCTAGATCTTATCCCACTGAAAGATCTAAGGTTTGTTCAGTTATCTCCTTCCTAAGAGGTGAACCTATGGCCTGGGCCCACTCCTTCTTGGAAAATGACGATCCCATCTTAGACTCATTGGATGATTTTTTTTGAAGCCATGTCTCTTCTTTATGAAGATCCCAACAAACAATCTACAGCTGATTTAACCCTACAGCAGAAACATAGACCTGTCGAAGACTATATTGCCGAGTTTAAAAGATGGGCAATAGAAACTCATGGAATGACATAACCCTGCGCAACCAGTTTCGAATTGGGTTATCCGAAGCAGTAAAGGATGAACTTTCTAGAACTGAACTTCCTACTACATTAAACGCGCTGATTCAACTATCAATCAGCATTGAAAGAAGGCTTAGAGAAAGAAAGGCCGAAAAAGCTCTCTCGAGTTCATCATGGAAAAAAACATTTAGTCCTTCAAAAACAACTGAAAAACATCATTGCCAAATGACCTATGGAAATAGGCTCTATGAGAAGTCCTCTCACTCTAGAAGAAAAAACTAGAAGGCGTCTACTAAACCTCTGCATGTATTGTGCTTCGCAAGATCACTTGATCCCAGATTGCCCCTTATTGAAACGGCCAAAGGGTGGTAAACATGCTCATACCACTTCTATACTAAGTGCACTTCCTTCTAAATCAACCACTCAATTCTCCTCTATTTCTCTCATATTACAGTGGGACAAAGAAAGAATTACGACTGAAGCCATCATTGATTCTGGGGCAAACGGGGTGTTCATCGATTCATCCTTTGTAACCAAAAATAAAATTCCTTGTGTTCGCAAAAGCACTGTTTCTGTCAGAGTGATTGACGGCTCCCTCATATCCTCGGGCCCTATAATAAATGAAACTATTTCTGTAAGAACAACCACCCATCATACTCATACTGAATATCTTATATTCGACATTATCTCTTCACCTCTTTATCCGGTCATACTAGGAATCAACTGGTTAAGGGACCACAACCCACAAATTACTTGGTCTCCCTTCTCTCTCACCTTTAACTCTGCGTATTGTAAGGAGACATGCTTACAACATATTCCAATTTTTCAGATTATTGAAGAACCAGCTATACCTTCCTGTTATTCTGAGTTCTCAGACGTATTCAGTAAAAAGGAAGCTAAAACACTCCCACCTCATCGTCCCTACGACTGTCCCATAGACCTCATACCTGGTGCCCCCATACCTTTTGGGCACATCTATCCTCTCTCTGAATCTGAATTAAAAATTCTCAAGGAATACTTGGACGAAAACCTCCGTAGACCTTCCAGCTCACCTGCTGCCTCCAGTATGTTTTTTAGTGAGAAACAAAGACCAGACTATACGTCCCATCATAGATTACAGAGCTTTAAACAAAATACCAGTTACAAATCGTTACCCTCTTCCCCTGATAAATGAATTGATTGAACGGTTAAAAACTGCTACTATCTACACCAAGCTCGACCTCCGTGGGGCATATAACCTCATTAGAATCAAAGCTAACGATGAATGGAAAACTGCTTTCCGAACAAGATATGGACTCTACGAGTATCTTGTGATGCCTTTCAGCCTCTGCAACGCCCCTGCAACCTTTCAACATTTTATAAATTACATCTTCAGGGATCTTCTAGACGTCTGTGTTATCATTTATTTAGATGACATTCTTATATATTCTAATACTCCTGAGGAACACAAAAAACACGTGAGATGGGTGTTATCCAGACTTAGAACTCATAAATTATACGCTAAACCAGAAAAATGTATTTTTAGCGTCAATGAAATAACCTTTTTAGGTTACGTTATTACCCCTCATTCGATAAGCATGGACAGTTCTAAAATCAATTGTATCCTCAACTGGCCCATTCCTTCTAATGTAAAAGAATTACAACGTTTTCTGGGGTTTGCCAACTTCTACAGAAAATGTATTAAAAATTAATCTGACGTAGCTGATTCACTTAATTCACTTAACAGCAAAAAACATCCTTTCCATTGGAATGAAAAGGCTCAAAAAGCCTTCGATGAATTAAAAAGAAGATTTACTACTGCTCCTATTCTTCAACTTCCAACCCCCACATGCCTCTATGTCCTTGAAACAGATGCTTCATCAACAGCCATCGGAGCTGTCCTCTCCCAACACAAAACTCCTCAAGATCCTCTTCATCCAGTTGCCTTTTTTTCACGTTCAATGTCTCCTGCCGAAAAAAATTACCCTATAGGAGAAAAATAATTATTGAGTATAAAAGCAGCCTTAGAAACCTGGCGACATCTTCTTGAAGGAACACAAGCTCCTATAATGGTTTATACTGACCATAAAAACCTTGAATATCTTCACTCCAACAAGACTCTCTCTGCTAGGCAAGTAAGATGGAATCTCTTCTTCTCCCGGTTTAATTTTCAAATTGTATTTAGACCCGGATCTAGGAACAAAAAAGTGGATGCCCTTTCCAGAATTCACCAAGACCTTGAATTGGAACCTCCTCCACATACAGTCATCGGAATCTTAACGTCCCTCATAGATGACATAAAAGGCCTAAGTAAAGATGCTCTTGAACTTCCTAAATCAATTAAGTTATCAAAGAAAGATGGTCTCTATTATTTAAATGACAGGATTTACATTCCTCCCGCATTCAGAAATAAAATTCATCCATGACTCTCCTCTGGCTGGTCATCCTGGTATAAAAAAGACCCTAGAATTATCCAAAATATATTATTGGTGGCCTCGCCAGGACACCACCATCGAATCATATGTCAAAACTTGTTCAACCTGCCAAAGATCCAAATCTGAACATCATCACCCCTTTGGTCAATTATTGAATCTACCAATTCCAGAGAGACCTTGGCAATCCATTTCCATGGACTTCTTGGTGGAACTTCCCCCTTCTCAACATCATACCACCATTTTAGTAGTAGTGGACCGCTTCACAAAAATGTCCCATTTTATCCCTTTGAAGAAATTACCCTCATCATCTGAACTCTCAAAAGTATTCCTCGATAATATAGTGAAACTTCATGGACTTCCAGATGAAATCATATCAGACCGAGGAACCCAGTTTACCTCCAAATTCTGGAACGCATTATGTGCTTCTCTTCGTATTCAACGTAAACTGTCTTCCGCTTATCATCCCCAAACCAATGGGCAAACTGAAAGAGTTAACCAATGCTTAGAGCAATATTTACGATGCTATTGTTCTCACTTACAAGATGACTGGATGACACGGTTACCCATGGCCGAATTTGCATATAACAACTCAGTTCATACAAGTAGCAAAATGACTCCTTTCTTCTCCAATTATGGGTTTCATCCCTCTTCGTTTCCTGCTCATACGATTCTTTCATCTAACCCCACCGTTTCAAATCAAATCTCTCACTTGTCCTCCCTATTTAGAAAATTACATGAAAATCTTGAATTAGCATCCTCCAACCAAAAGAAGTTTTTTGATACTAAGAGACAACCTCCCCCCGCTTATAAAATTGGTGATCTTGTCTGGCTCTCCTCAAAAAACATATCCACCAACCGTCCTTCAAAGAAACTATTATCAACCGTAACATTGTGAAATTGAAACTCCCACCTACTTTGAAACTTCACCCTGTCTTCCATGTTTCCTTGCTTAAACCCCATCTTCCTTACCCTTTCCATAGAGATGTAATTTCTACTCCTGATCCTATTTTGGTACAAGGAGAAGAAGAATACGAAATCCAAAAAATTCTGTATTCACAGATCCATCGTGGCTCTCTACAGTACCTCATTAGATGGAAGGGTTACGGAGTTGATGAAGATACATGGGAAAACTCCTCGGTGATCCATGCCAATAGGTTAATTTCCGCATTTCACAAACGCTATCCTTATAAACCTCGTTGATAGCACCCGGTGGGTGCTCCTTACAGGGAGGGTACTGTCATGCCCCAACTACCGGTAATTCCTTGTTTCTTCCGGGTTGACGGAGTTTAGCCACACCCCCTCTCTGACGCGGTCTCGCCACGCTACATAATGCGACCACGCCAGATACAAGACGCTGGATTAATGAACAGCGTACCGCGATATCAAACCGGCTAAAAGTTTCTCTGCAAACATACCTGTGTACCGAACCGGACTGAAACTCGAACTAACCTCCTTCTCCTCTCCTCGACCACGGCTAGTATCTGGACTTCTCTCATCCTCTCTCTGAAAGAACCTCCCTGGAGGAGAACTCCGGGAACCTGAATCTCACCCTCTGGAAGCTAAGTCAATTGTTTTCATCTGTGATAAGAGCTTTCCCTCTCTCAAGCCTGCTGAGCATTCCTTCCATAGTCTGCTCTCAAGTCCGTCAAGCATTCAAGCACCAGCAGCTCCCTGGCCTGCTATCTATAACCCCAAAACGAATCTCTGGTTGCAACTTCAATTATAGCATTCTACTTCTCCCTAAAACTTGCAAACACCAATGTGCTAGATAGCATGTATATAGGAAGCTGCTTACTCCAATTAAACCAGCAGCGAAGTAATTAAAGATACAGTACCTGTATTTTCCTATATTAAAAAATACAATTCCTATATTATTTTCTATTTTTCCTAATCATCAAATTAAGTCCTAAGAAATCTGCAGTTGCGCTCCATATCAATCTATGTAAACGTGACAGTACCCCATTCTTAGCAGGTCCTACTCTAGCAGCCTAATGCTTGCTCTTATGAGATTAATCCACTTACTTGGGAAATACGTCCTTACTGGGACTCTCTGCAAGTCAAGGCTAAATAGGGTCCTGGAATAAGGGGCTTGTAAGAGATACTCTAATATAAGAAACAAAACAATACACTTTTTTGTATTTTTTTATTTTTAACAAAATGAATATAATAATAAAAATAAAGTTCTGCTCCCTTCTCAGCCCCGGCAAGACTCAGCCCCTGTCCTACCCCACAAACTCCCTACATACATACATACACACACACACACACACACACACACACACACACATACACACAGACACAGAAAATGCATCCCTAGACACACGGACACACACACGCACAGAAACATACAATGCATCCATACTCACACACAGAAACACATCATGCTTCCCTTTCACACACATAAGCACAAAATACATCTATCACACACACATATACACACACACAATACATCCCTTACACACACACATACACACACACAAACACAAGGCGCCCCTTGCTCACATCCACAGAAACACACAATGCATCACTTACACTGACACTGTATCCCTTAGACACACAAACACACACTGTTTCTCTTATACACACACAAACACACTGCTTCTCTTACACACACACTCAATGCACCACTTACATACACAGAAACACACCTTGCGTCCCTTAAACATACAAACACAGATTCACACAATGCATCCCTTACACACACCCAGAAACACATAATGCATCCCTTATACACAAACACACACTGCTTTCTATCCCTTACATATAAACAAATTGCATCCACTACATACACACACCCTACATCCCCTACACAAACTAGTATCCATGTACACTACATTCCATAAGCACACACACACATTTTATCCTCTACAATAACACATAACAAATTCCCTGCACACATACACCCCATTCCCTGTGAGTGAACTCATGGTTGGCCACGTAGGTGGACTTATGGGTGGGCCTTGTGGGCATACTCATGATCAGGCCCAGACCTGTACAAAAAAATAGAACTATTTCCTGTTCGTTGATTTTTGTGAGCACAGTTACAAACAGCCTCCAGAGAGCATGTTCTACAACAGGCAAGTGGAGCCAGACTGCAGCCAGAGGCCATTATCATCCTCTTGTCCTCATCTGGTGGTGAGTAGGCAATCCAGTATATTGTTAGTGGCACTAATCTATAATTTACCTCACATTAAAGGGACACTATAGTCACCAGACTCACTACAACATAATGTATTTTTTATTGTGTCATAGCCTACCCCTGCAGGCTTTATAATGTAAACACAGTGTCTTTTCTCTGAACTTGTCAACTATGCTTTCAATGGTGTCTCCAAGAACATTCAGTGCATTCACAATCTTTTTGTATCCTGTTCCTTGTTTGTTAAGGGTGATGATTTTTGTTTACTTAGCCATTAGTGATGTCGCGAACATGAAATTTTCCGTTCGCGAACGGCGAACGCGAACTTCCGCAAATGTTCGCGAAAGGGCGAACCCGGCGAACCGCCATAGACTTCAAAAGGCAGGCAAATTTTAGTGATGGAAAAGTTGTTTCAAGGTGACTAACACCTGGACTGTGGCATGCCGGAGGGGGATGCATGGTAAAACTCCCATGGAAAATTACATAGTTGATGCAGAGTCTGGTTTTTATCCATAAAGGGCATAAATCACCTAACATTCCTAAATTGTTTGGAATAACGTGCTTTAAAACTACTCCCCCCTGGCCCCAACCCCTGAGCGGTGGGTGGGGGCCCTAAACAAGAATAAGGGGCGTACCTAATGTCCTCCCCCCTGGCCCCCACCCCTGAGCAGTGGGTGGGGGCCCTAAATAAAAATTGGGAGGGGACCTAATGTCCTCCCCCTGGCCCCCACCCCTGAGCGGTGGGTGGGGGCCCTAAATACAAATTGGGGGGACCTAATGTCCTCCCCCTGGCCCCCACCCCTTAGCCGTGGGTGGGGGCCCTAAACACAAATTGGGGGGGGCCTAATGCCCTCCCCCCCTGGCCCACACCCCTGAGCAGTGGGTGGGGGCCCTAAACACAAATTGGGAGGGACCTAATGTCTTCCCCCCTGGCCCCCACCCCTGAGCGGTGGGTGGGGGCCCTAAATACATATTTAACCCCCCTTCATCCAGGTGACTAGGGGTCCCCAAACCCCTAGTCACCCCCTCCCCCCAAAAAATAAACTCCTACCTACCCCCCTCACCCTAAAAATAATGAGGGGGGACCATTTAACTAAGTACCTTTAAAAATAAAAATACACTTACCATTCAATGTAGAGACAGGTAAGTCTCTACATTTACCTGTCACAGAACTCTGATTGGTTGGTTTGAAATCCACCAATCAGAGTGCTATGTGTCATTTTACACAGCGTGGGAAAGTTCTGTGGAATTTTCCCACGCTGTGTAATTTGACTCATAACACTCTGATTGGTGGATTAAGTAACCAATCAGAGAGTTATGAGTCAAATTACACAGCATGGGACAATTCCAAAGAACTTTCCCACGCTGTGTAAAATGACACAGAACACTCTGATTGGTGGATTTCAAACCAACCAATCAGAGTGCTGTGACAGGTAAATGTAGAGACTTACCTATCAGTCTCTTCATTTACCTGTCAGAGCATTCTGATTGGATGACTTAAACCCACCAATCAGAGTGCTCTGAGCCTAATTGCAGGGCAAGGCTTTATAAGCCTTCCCCCGCCCTGCAGAGCTCAGTCTGCGCGGAGCCCTCGCCGGGTCAAGATGGATTATTTTTTTGGGGGCGCTAGTTTTTTTTTTTTTTATTGCGTCGGTTATTATGGATTTTTATTTGGCCTTTTTTGGGGCTGACAAAATAAGATTTTAGAAGAAAGAAAACATTGAATGGTAAGTGTATTTTTATTTTTAAAGGTACTTAGTTAAATGGTCCCCCCTCATTATTTTTAGGGTGAGGGGGGTAGGTAGGAGTTTATTTTTTGGGGGGGAGGGGGTGACTAGGGGTTTTGGACCATAGTCACCTGGGGGAAGGGGGGTTAATTATGTATTTAGGGCCCCCACCCACCGCTCAGGGGTGGGGGCCAGGGGGGAAGACATTAGGTCCCTCCCAATTTGTGTTTAGGGCCCCCACTCACTGTAACCCCCATTTTCATTTAGGGCCCCCACCCACCGCTCAGGGGTGGGGGCCAGGGGGAAGGACATTAGGTCACCCCCCTTATTCTTGTTTCGGGCCCCCACTCACCGCTCAGGGGTGGGGGCCAGGGGGGAGGACAATAGGTTCCCCCATTTGTATTTAGGGCCCCCACTCGCCGCTCACGGGTGGGGGCCAGAGGGGAGGACATTAGGCCCCCCATTTTTTATTTAGGGTCCCCACGCGCCGCTCAGGGGTGGAGGCCAGGGGGAGGACAGTAGGTCCCCCCTTATTCTTGTTTAGGCCCCCACCCACCGCTCAGGGGTGGGGGCCAGGAGGGAGGACATTAACTCCCCCTCTTATTCTTGTTTAGGGCCCCCACCCACCGCTCAGGGGTGTGGGCCAGGGGGGAGGACATTAGGTCCCCCCCATTTGTATTTAGGGCCCCCACTCATCACTCAGGGGTGGGGGCCGGGGGGAAAACATTAGGTGTCCCCCCCCTTATTCTTGTTAAGGGCCCCCACCCACCGCTCAGGGATGGGGGCCAAGGGGGAGGACATTTGGTCCCCCCCAATTTTTATTTAGGGCCCCCACCGCCGCTCAGGGTTACTGGTTGAGGGGGGATAATGTATAATAAACACAGGTTACTGGCTATGGGGGAGATAATGTATAATAAGCACAGGTTACTGGCTATGGGGGGATAATGTATAATAAACACAGGTTACTGGCTATGGGAGGATAATGTATAATAAGCACAGGTTACTGGCTATGGTGAATATAATGTATAATAAACACAGGTTACTGGCTATGGGAGGAGAATGTATAATAAACACAGGTTACTGGCTATGGTGGGATAATGTATAATAAACACAGGTTACTGGCTATGGAGGATAATGTATCATAAACAAAAAAAAAATAATAATAATACAAAAAAATGAATGCAGCTTCAGAATTAATCTAAATGGTATGCTGTCTACGAGGTGAGAGGGTCTGGGAGGGAGGGTCTGCTGCTGATTGGCTGGAATGTGTCTGCTAACTGTGAGGTACAGGGTCAAAGTTTACTCAATGATGACGAATAGGGGGCAGACCAAACATCGCATATGTTCGCCATCCGTGGCGAACACGCTATGTTCGCCAGGAACAATTCGCCAGCGAACCGTTCGGGACATCACTATTAGCCATATTTCTAACATGCAGTCAAGCATGACACTTAACAAGCCCCTAGCCAGTTTCAAGTGTACCAGCTCAAGCACGTCTGGTGCAACAAATGAAACCCTTGATTAGTTGCATCATGTGGGCTTGAGACAAAACCTGTTTTGCATATTTGTGCTGTTGTGATTCTATTCTAATTTTGAGACTGGAGAATTTATTATAAGTTGCATTTTCTGTTGAATTTAGGGAGACTGCTTGAAGAATGTGTTGTGTTGAGCTATTTCAATTGCTTTTGCTTAATTTGTTCATTGCAAAGAGCTGGAAGTCTGTCAATTTTGACAATTAACCTGATTTTCAATGGGAGTTGAATAATGTTGATTGCAACTGTACAAGATCCAGTGCACTCACTCATTCACTTTGGATCACTAATTTATTATGCAAGAAATAAAACATGTTCACAAAGACATATGTCTCACAGTTTGCAAATAACTATGTTAATTAGTGAGAAATGTACTTTGAGATTCAAAATCAATTAACATATTTATTGCAATTCATATAGATTTCTTTGAGCTTTTGCATGATCTCAGAGTTTGCATATTGTCTGCTTTTACTGCAATGTATTTACTCATTGTCTCCACAAGTCCAAAAGCTACAATGCCCCAAAAATGCCTATATGATTGGTTGGGTTTGCTGTATCTCTTGTGCAGGGGGAACTTGCCAGCATTTCGGATTTGAACTAACCTTATGGGCAGGATCAGTCTGATATGGAAATGGTATGCTTCTCTCTGTAATGGCACAAGTGAGCAAAAACTTGACCTCAGCAGGGTCTAACCAAAGGGCAAGATATAGAGGTTTTTTTTTTTTTTTTAGCTTTTGTCGATTCTCATTGTTCTTATATTCTCTGCTTTGGCTGCATTTTGCAGAGTATATCATGCCTCAGATTTAAATATATGTTGGTAGATATTAGTCACATACTACAGATAGAGTTATACTGTTTCAAAGTTTTATGTTGTCAAGCAATAATTCACTTAATATTTAAAGACTTTGTACTCTTTTACTGTGTTGCTTATTTTTTTTTCTACTGTGTTTTCCATAATTTGTTTTATCTTCTAGCTTATTGTCAACAAATTCATCATCACATGTTCAGATTTTTATGGACAGTCTGTAATAACCCAATTTGCAAATTGTGATTTGTAGCTACAACAAATTGTAGCCATGCAGAATGAATAAAAATATAGTTACTGTAAATCTCACAGCAGATTCATGAAAATATAATAACTGATAGAAAAAAAAAAAAAAACAATATCTAATTGGGGTAAAACTCAGCAGGGATTTCCTAAAACATGATATTTTTATTTAGGCAATTCTCTTGTGACTACAAGTACTTGTAAATCAAAATTCATTTTTATGTTCTTTTGTATTTATAATAGTAACATTGTTAATGAAACATTAGGGATTTTTAGTATGAAAAAAAGAGAGATAATTCTTTAGCAATTTGAATCAGCATTTTCTCTACCTCCGATTAATAGCTTTCCTAAGGAGAGTTGAGAATTAAAAATAAACAGTTTCTAAATCACGTTAGTAACAGCTTCTGGCAGCTGCAAAGAAAATAAAAACACCATAAAAAATAAAATGTATTTATTCATTATAAATTAATCACTTATTGATTAAGCAGCCTCTTTATAGAGTTGTGTAGATTCACCTATAATCTTTTGAATAAAACAATAAAATAATAAAAATCGAACTGCATCAAATTAGGCTGTATTGTTTCTGCATGATCATCCCTATGAAAACATAATTTTATTACAAGACACGGAGCCTCGTATTTGCATATCCCTTTCTTTACTGTCCACAATAGCAGCAAAGAACATTAACAGAATTGAAAAGAAAAGGTAGTACATGTCTCACACACAAGCCACGCCCCCTTATGTCCAGTATAATACCCTAGTCCGCCTTCCCATTTCCCTCCTTCTTTGCTGCTACCATGTCAGATAAGTACCTTTTTTATTATACTCTGATAATACTTAATTTTCTCATTACTATATGTTTATAATTTTATTAATCTTTTCCTTACATCCTGCTTTATGTATTTTATGTGACTGAATATTAGTTCTTCGTTGTACTCCCAGGTTCCCAGACCGTGTGGGGTTCCCTCATACTCACTAGGGGCATCCCCACCTTTATTCCTTGTGAGAAATCCTGACCTCCTTCTCTCACTAGACGTTATACCTGTTTTCTGGTCTCTGCTCAGCGCTTTAGCGCCATTTTCTCCCTGGGTACTTCTGTCTCCGTGTCCCCTTGGTGATCCCTACGTTTGTGCGTTTCCTCGCACGAACACCGGGGTCTTCTATACAACTTCCCCATTAGTAATTTGGTTGTTTGCGGCCGTTAGTTCGGTTCATTTGACGAACGTTGGTTTCTCACGAATGGCTGCATTCACTCATTACCGCATAGTCCGTTCGGCAGTTTTGTCCGTTCGGCTGTTTTCCCTCATTTTAGATGAATTTTTCATTCGAATTTTTCATTCGAATTTTTCATTCGACTTTTTTAGACGAACGACTGTTCACCTTTTTAATTACTTTACTTAAACCCTTCTATCTATTCACTACATTAATTAGATTTTTCTTTTCCCGCTCTTTTCTGGTCAGCTCAGTGACCCTCCTCTTTCTCCTCCCCCCTTTTGGGACCTGCCTTCCTCATACCAACGGTCTGGGCCCTGGTGAGAGTCTCTGTCTTCTGTCTGTCAGCATTTTTTAAATACCTTTCTCCTATCTGGTTTTGAATATTGCAATTCTACTATTACTTTAACAGTCAGTTTGGGTGAATTCCCCTCACTGACTTTATCCCTAGCATTGTTATTACTATGCCTAAACCCAATATGCCTGTCTCCCCCGCCCATACGGATGGGGACAACACCACCCCATTAGGGGAGACCTCAGCCGCCATGTCAAACCCGCTCTCTTTGGGCAATAACACCCATATTTCTGAGAGACCCCAATTCATGGCGCTTCAGCGCTCTATGTCCGACGCCATTATGGCAGCAATGGGATCTATGTCATCAGCCCTCTCTCAGTCCATTGCCCAAGCCCTTTTGGCACGGCCTATGGACGCAGATCCCAGTGATTTAGGCACAACCCTCACACGCTCTATGGGACAGCCTGGTGACCAGGCACATAGAAAGAGTCCGCACAAAGCCAAACATATTTCTCTCCCTGCCTCCAGAAACACCAAGACTGGCGCACCATTGGTCGCCCCTGAAAGCGTGACCCAAGCAGGCAAACAAGCCTTTCCGCGCCAGGCACAACGGGCGCGGCTTTGGAAATGTACGAGAGCACAAATTGAGAGCGACTCCAACTTGGAAATCGGGTCAGAGGAGGAGGCCAAGATCGAGTCAGAGACCGACTCAGATACAGAGAGACCTGAGTGGGGCACAGACCTCTTTTTCTCCGCACAAGTAGAGACGCATGGAGGTGAAATAGGGATGGCAACCCCCGCGGCCGCAGTGTCCGCCCTAGTGGATCTGCAGGGAGAGCCATTATTTGACCCAGACGAGCTTCACCACCCAACGTCCGTGGAATGGCTCCCAGCGGACCACGTTGCAGGCTACCTAGAAGCCTGGGTATGGTGCCCACTCAGTAAGGCTGCAAGAAACAAGCTTAGGGCAGAATGCCCCAGACCAATAGTCCCCAATAAAGTGTGTGACACCCCAGAAGTGGACCCAAAAATGACCCAGTACCTAACACAACTGGTCTGGAACCCACGCAAGGGTTTAGACTCAGCCCTGCGTGCCTGCCAAGACAAGCACTTAGACATATTTGGCCCCTTGGCCAAACTGATTGACCTGGCGGAAGACGCCAAAGCGGAACACCGCATGGTTGACCCCGATGACCTTCGTGGCTGGGTCCAAAGAGCAATATGCATTGCAGGGAGTGTGAATACCTCCCTATCAATTGAACGGCGTAAAGCCATAATTTTTAAAATTGACCCCAAATTAGCCAACTTGGCTCTCACGGAAGCCGGCGAAAGATTCCCCGGGCCTTCTGTTTGGAGACTCATTTATCAAAGATTTGGGGCGTTACGTGGGCACGTTCACTGCCCTTGATAAAGCACAAACCTCTATGAGAAAGGTTTTCCAGGGACGGGTCTCTACCAGGGCCGGCAGATCTAGGAGCCGTCTGGCCGGCCAGAATTATTTCCAGTCCCGAAGTGCGGGACGAGGCTCCATTACTCAACAACCCACCAATCACGACACAAGGGGCTGATCTCCATTCTTCCCGTCCCGCGGCCGGCAATGGCGCTCAAGAGGTTTCCGTGGATACACCGGCTCAAGACGACCTTACGGTGAGTCTTTACAATTCTCACACTCTGTGCACACATCTATGTTTTTCTCATGGTGACTCTGGACAGAGAGACAAGAGACGAAATCCGCTGGTGGATTCTCAATCTGTCCACTTGGAATGGCAAGGAGATCTTCGGCTCCCTCCCGGAGTTCACCATAGAATCAGATGCGAGCCTGCACAGGCGTGTCTACGGGAGGCCGCTGGTCGGAAACCGAAATTCGGTTACACATCAATGCCTTGGAACTCCTGGCGGGCTCCTTCGCGGTCCGCAGCTTCGTGAAAGATCAGGCACATAGATGTATCCGCCTCCGTATGGACAATGTCTCAGCAGTGCGGTACATCAATCACATGGGCGGTACCCATTCGGCGCTCCTAGCCAGATTAGCGAAAGACTTCTGGGAGTTCTGTCTGGAAAGGAACCTGATGGTTCAAGCAGAATATTTGCCAGGGTTACACAATGTCCAGGCGGACTGGAGTTCTTGCTATCTCTCAGACGCCAGCGACTGGACATTGGACGTGGAGGTGTTCTCCACTATATCATCTCTGTGGGGTCCTTTTGCTATGGACCTTTTCGAATCCCGACTCAACGCCCAGCTCCTGTGTTTCTTCAGCTGGAGCCAGACCCATCGGCAGAAGCCGTGGACGCCATCCTGCAGAACTGGCAAGAAACCCCACTATGTGCGTTTCCCCCATTCTCGCTGATCCCCGCACCCTCATCCAGACCCGCCACCAGCGGGCCGAACTAGTCCTCGTCACCCCTTTCTGGGGGACGCAATCATGGTTCCCACAGCTATTGGAGATGGCGGTGGATCTCCCCAGATTGCTGCCAACCATCCAGGACCTTCTCAGGAACCCGTCAGGGGATTGTCACCCCCTCCTGGTGAATGTCTCTCTCAGCCTACTGGCCTGGTGCATTTCAGAGGACCATGGGAAATCCAAGGTGTTTCGGACTCTACTCGACGACTCTTGGCGGATGCATTGGCTCCGGGCACTTGACGAGCATATGGGTCAGCCTGGAGAAATTGGCTAGCTGGTGCATGGCTAGGAACGTGGATCCTGTTTCAGCCCCTGTGACACTCATTCTGGATTATCTCACATCCCTCTTCGAAGAATGGATCCCTCCCTATGCCAATTACTTTGTCTCCTTTGCCTTATATCTTGCAAGAGAGTATCGGACGTCCGGGCCTTGGACCTCGACGCTAGATCATACACCCCTGACGGGGTAACGTTCACCATCAATAGACAAACCAAAACATCTATTAGATCGGTTTCATACCCGGCTTTCCCATCTACACCAGCATTGTGCCCGGTGGCGTGTTTAAGATAATACGAGGATCGCACTCGTACTAACCGGGTGGCGACTACACCCCAGCTCTTCCTCTCAGTCCGTCCACCTTTTAAACCGGTAAGCACTACCCTATCCCGTTGGTTGAAGTGGCTACTCGGCTCAGCAGGTATCGATAACTCCATCTTCGGGGCTCATTCAGTAAGGAGCGCCTCGGCATCCACAGTTATCACATCTGGGGCACACCTGGAGGACCTTATGAGGATGGCTGATTGGTCTAGAGAGTCGACATTCTGAGAATATTACTTTCGCCCAACTACTCACCTGTTTACGGCAGTGGTGGACCAGCTTTAAACTTGCAAATACGAGCCTCCGTGTCTTGTAATAAAATTACATGATTTTGCTATTGCATGACGAAAAGTCATGATTTTAATAAAGACACGGAGGCGAGTATTGTCCCACCCAACTTGCGTAAGTATGTGAGGATTTTATTCCGCAAATTTTCCCACCCACATCGTCTGCATACGGACGACTACGGACAGGTGGTAAGTGGGACATTTTCTTGCACTTATGTATGTGGTTCTTTGTCTTATAGATGCAATTGCACTAGCATGGCGCTCAGGTGAGATTATGTATATTCGGCCTCTTCCGGCCTTGATATAGGTACACAGATCCGTTTTAACCTTTGGGTTCCTGTCGCTTATGTTTTCACAGCCTGACCTGGACCTGCACGAGTCAGCCGGAGACACACTGCCACGCCCAGATGAAACGACCCTTCTCATCCAGTGGAAACGGCTCATCATCACCTATTTATGAACTTGCTTCCATGGGACTCACAGTTATGCGGGTTACAGAAAGCCCAACGTTTTGTTGACAGTTACCTACATGTTATATTCTTACGTTTGTTAAATTTTTCGTGTAGCACCTTCAGAAAGAGGGAAATGGGAAGGCGGACTGGGGTATTATACTGGACATAAGGGGGCGTTGCCTGTGTGTGAGACATGTACTACCTTTTCTTTTCAATTCTGTTAATGTTCTTTGCTGCTATTGTGGACAGTAAAGAAAGGGATATGCAAATACTTGCCTCCATGTCTTTATTAAAATCATGACTTTTCGTCATGAAATAGCAAAATCATGTAATTATTCATAGTGACAACAGTTTCAACTGTTATAATTGTTAAATACTAAAATTATTAGTATGTATTAGTATTAGTATCCTATTCTGTGTGAATGGGATATACAACAGGCTGGTGGCCTTCTGAGCTGAGAGGGTATAGAGCAGGGGTCCTCAAACTCTGGCCCCCCAAATGTTGCTGAACTACAACTCCCATGATTCTCTGGCTATCTATGTAATTCAAAGAATCATGGGAATTGTAGTTCAGCAACATCTGTGGGGCCGGAGTTTGAGGACCCCAGGTATAGAGGATGAAAACTGTGATGTAGCCTTTGCTTCCTTACCAAGTTTCTCTCACACTATATGCTATAAGTATCTATATGTGTCACAATATATGATTAACATGGTTATACACTAGACTCTGAACGTCCTTGTACTGAATGGATTAAAATAATCTGGTGCTGTACAGAGCAATTCATAATGCAACATCCAGACATTGTTAATGCTGTTTAACAATGTCAGGGGTTTGCAAAGAAGGCTCTAAATGAGTCGAGTATGGACTGGATTTCAATCTGAAACTGAACACTGCTGCACAACTGAAATTTGTATCAGGAATTTTAACATCCAAACTGTTTGCCCACTGGCTATGCTGTCAGCTAGTGGTGTATGTGTGTATCTGTGAGTGTGTATTTTTGTTTGTGTGCATCTGTAAGTGTGTGTCTGTAGCTGCATTTGTGGATCTATAGTTTTAAACTAGACTGTGCTGTGGAATTCCCAGGCCTATTTTATGCTCCCAGTGTTGTTCTGGTTCCTCCCTTAACACTGTAAGGGTACAGGATTGAATTATTAACTCATGAATGTCTCGTGGATTTCCGATGTCACTGGGGATTACCTCCAACTGGTATCCCTGCAAGGCTCCTGCACAGTGATCACTGACTGCTTAGGGTCATCAGCAATGGTTTATGCATGCTCTCCTGCACTAACCACAGTGTGTGATGATTGCCGCTGCATGGGGACTTTACATCATGTTGTGACAACTTGCCACAGTATGCTTTAGTATCATATAGTAAAATTTTATTCATAAAATATTTTACCATTAAGGATCCATTGAGATTTCGCATGTTTTCCTGTTTGTCCTGGATCCACAAAATCCACCAAAAATACAATTAGGGTTATTCACTAAAGTGAAAATGCAATATAATTTAAGGGCAACATAACCAAATTGGAAACGTTATTCCAGTCAGCTACAGTATGCTTGCAAATTGGTTACTGTGTTCTTAAATTTAAACTTCACTTTGAATTCTCACTTGTATATAACCCTGTCTGTGTAAGTAAAACTTATAAAATAGAAACTAATACCACAATCTTTGAAGAAATAGTGGTAAACAAATTTCACCTCGATAAAGCTCAAAATATATCATGTAAGAGTTCCCATGTCACATTTGCAAATGTTATGAATTTACAAAGTAAATAAAATATTTGACTTAATAAAATACTCCAAAATGCACAATGACCCATCTTCAATTTGTCATTTAAAAAAAATAAACAAAACAAAACACAGTAGGTAGGTTATTAATTTAGCCCTTAATTTTCACAAAAACTTGACAAAGATACGTGAAGGGTATCATTCTGTATTTAGGAGATATAGCTTAGCACAATTTAATGATTTTTAATACAATAGCACACATCAAGTTTACATGAATTGCAATGTACACGTAAAAAAGCTTTACATAGTTACATAGTTAAATAGTTACATAGCTGAAAAGAGACATGCGTCCATCAAGTTCAGCCTTCCTCACATATGTTTTTGCTGTTGATCCAAAAGAAGGCAAAAAACCTAGTCTGAAGCGCTTCCAATTTTGCAACAAACTAGGAAAAAATTCCTTCTTGACCCCAAAATAGCAGTCAGATGTCTCCTTGGATCAAGCAGCTATTACCCCACTAATTAGAAATTATATCCCTGTATGCTCTTACTGTAAATAAACCTTTTCTTTGCCATCATTAAAGTTATATTATTAATTACTAATATTATTATTATATATTATGTATTATTAATTATTACCCCAATAAGGGGTTAATATCATAAAGTTTGAAATAAATTAATGGAACAATGGATGTACAATAAGGTTTAAAATATACCATATGACATACTCTTACAAATGATATGAATTTATGGGGTCATTTTAACAGTCAAGCTACTAAAATGCTCTAAAAAGAGAATTAGGCCAATCAAATACATCTATGAAAATTCTAAGGTAAGAACTAAAATAGTCAGGTCTCTGGTAACTGGCACTGTAACTTCACAAGGTATTGGCAAAGGCATAAAGTTGGATCATTGTTTTACTTCGATTAGTTAGATGAAAATCATTTTGGGGTTAAGCTCATAATGAAACATATGAGATTTACAAAATGCCAAGCAAAAATGCAATGTGTAGGAAGAAAATTCAAATGAATTCCACATATTGTGTGTCATACAGAGATATACCTTGGAGTGTCTACTTTCTCAAATGGTAGGTCTTTGAGGGGCCATGTGAACAGTCAAACTGCCATAATTCAAAATGAGACATGAACTTCATCTATTAACATCTTTACTGTAAAAATTGAAATGGTCAGGTGTGTTATGATACTGTAGCTTCAAAGGATAGTGGCAAATGTGTTTAGGGTAACATTGTACTCAGATGCTGCTGAACATAACTAATTTGGGTTTCAAGTAGTACACATCAAGTGTATTCAAAATACACAAAAGCACACAATTTTACTACAATTTTTAACAGAAAATAGCAGTTAAATGGCTACATAATAAATGTCCAAATACACTTATTAACTTAATAAAAATACACTGATTATGGAGCCATTTAACTGCCTGTGATGTCTACAAATTTGTTTTCTGTGATGCAGTTGAACACACATATAGCAAAATGCCAGCATTAGTGTTCAATACAAAACAAGCAAACTAAAGCTGTTTCCTTCCTTAAGGGGTAAGCAATGTTCAGATTTCAGTTGTATAGTTGTACAGCTTACCATTTTTTGTTAATTTATTTGTTTTCATGTTTAACTAGTCTGTTTTGTTACATAAGAGGCACAACCAATATTGTATTCATAAGATATTTCCTAGTCAAATATATGACATATCAAACAATAAACAAGGAAATATCATCTCTTGTGAGATCATTACTTTAAAACAATTATAGCGATGTTAGTGCAAATATTGTAAATAATAACTGTAAAAAGCTCAGTACTTAGCCTGAGTATTCAACAGGACTTCTTTAGTGATTATAGCAGTTCATTCAAACATCAGCCAAGACTTGGTGAAGAGTGCACTTTATTCAACCAACTGACACATATTTATACAGAATGGAATGTAGATTACATTTGCAGGAGACTGAATAATAAAACATTAGAACAATAGAACACGTTCCTCACCTACACCAATCTCTCTATGCTGACTCTATGATGACTCTGTCTTCAGATACCTGGATTCTAGATACGGTTCAGGGCTACTCGATAGAGTGTTATTCCACTCCCGTCCAGACAGATCATTCCCACTGCCCGGTCATGTCGACAGCCCAACAAATCGGTACAACTCGCTCAGGACAACGGGGTTTCTTCAGTTCCATATTCCTTGTCCAGAAGAAATAAGAAAAATTCCGCCCGGTCATCAATCTACGGCAACTGAACCTTCGTGAACCTTCGTGGTGTACAGACACTTCAAAATGGAGGGCATCCAACTTCTTCGAGACATACTACGGCCAGGTGATTGATTCACCCGACTCGACCTCAAGGACGCATATTTGTCTGTGCCAGTGCACCCGTCCAGCCGACGCTTCCTCCGTTTCCTCTAGAAGAACCAGGCCTATCAATTCACATATCTATCATTCGGCCTCAGCTCCGCTCCATGGTGCTTCACAAACTACTCAAACCAGTCATTGCACACCTTTGCGGCAGAGGCATACGCTGCCTAATCTACCTCGACGACCTCTTACTTTTTTGCGAGGACATCTCCAGACTGCAATATCAGATGAGATATACAACCTCATTACTTGAATCCTTGGGGTTCATGGTCAGCCGGGAGATGTCTGCCCTTTCCCCATCTCAGGTGGTTCAGTTCCTCGGTTTCGAGATCGATGCGTCCACCTGCGTCCTCCGCCTGCCCCAATCAAAGATATCAGCAATCCGAAAGGAACTACGCAAAGCTCTGTGGCAGGTTGATATTTCCCTCTGCTGGTTGGCTCTGATTGTGTGCCTCCTCTCTGCCTCCATCCAGGCGATCTACCCAGGACCCCTACAATATCATGCAAAACCTAAAGGCTCAATTTCTCCAGGTCCACCCGTCTTACAATCAAAGGGTCCCACTTACCACGGAAGTCAAGGAGGAACTACGTTGGTGGCTTCTCCACATGTCGGCTTGGAATGGCAAGGCAATTTTTGGCCCCACTCTGGACTTCATCGTGGAATCGGACGCGAGCCTTCGTGGCTGGGGTGCGACTTGTCAGACAGCCTCTACAGGAGGTACTTGGACAGCTACAGAGATTTAATTTCATATCTATTGCCTGGAATTGATCGCAGGCTTCTTCGTGAGCCGCAGCTTGGCCAACCATCTCTTAGACTTTTGCATCCTCTTGCGGATGGACAATATATCGGCCGTCCAATACATCAACAGATTGGGCGGGGCCAGATCTTGAACCCTTTCGGAGGTAACAAAGGACATCTACAGCTTCTGCTTTCAGCGCAACATCACGCTAAGGGTGGAATATCTTCCTGGAGCGACTAACGTTACGGCGGATTGGTTCTCCAGACATTGGAGAGATGTGAGCGACTGGTGACTTCACAGGTCAGTCTTCCTTCACATCTCAAGGCGAAGGGGCCCGCTCATGCTGGACCTATTTGCATCATGGACGAACTATCAATTACCGCAGTTCTTTAGTTGGCTCCCAGACCCAGAGTGCTTGGCACTGAATGCCTTTCTACAGAGCTGGCTGAGGTGGGGAGCCTACACCTTTCCACCATTTGCGATGATCCCCAGAGTCCTCCTACAAATTATAACTCAACAAGTCAATTGGTGCTTCTCACTCCGCTCTGGCAGGGCCAATTATGCTTTCCAGACCTTCTGGACCACTCTTGCCAATACCCGCTCCTCCTGCCACCCTTACCGGACCTCCTGAAGGACCCTCAGGGTCGACCTCATCCAATGATTGAACAAGGCCATCTCCACTTGGTGGCTTGGACTCTTTCTGGGGATTCTGGAACTTCAGAGGCCTATCGGAGAGGTCTAAAGAACTCCTATGGGATTCCTGGGCTCCAGGATCCAGAAGATGCTACCTCTCCTCCTGGAACCTTTGGTGCAGTTGGTGCCTGGGATCCCCTTACAGTCCCTGGACAATACATCTTGAACTTCCTATCGCACCTCTTCGATCTAGGCCACTCATACCGATCAATCAACGAGGCCCTGTCAGCCATCTTGGCAGCCCATGTCCCGCTACACGGAGCTCCTATCGGTCCGGACTCTTGCGGGGCATTGAACTGGTTCGCCCTTCAGCACCAAAGTACTCACACCTCTGGGATGTTAATGTCATGATCCGATTCCTACAAGACTGGCCGGATAAAAGGGACCTCTCTCTCTGCCAGCTCTTGGCGAAGTTCACCCTACTGCTTTGTTTGGTGTCTTTTCGTCAAGTGTCCAACGTTCGGGCTTTCGACTGTGACGCTATCACCTTCTCTCCAGAGGGGGTTACATTTTCAATATCTAGAAGCACTAAATTGGACTCCTCCACAGTGTTCTACCCTTATTTCACAAACCATCCTAAACTATGTGTCGTTTTGGCACTCTCGTTATTTGTCCGTCACCTCGACCCTCCACTCATCTTCCTCCGGTCAACTTTTGGTCTCATACGTTCGCCCACATAATCCAGTTTCGACCACCACTCTAGCACATTCGATTATATGATTGCTTTCCCTAGCGGGGATTGAAGCCTCCTTTGGAGCTCACTCAATCAGAGGGGTGGCGGCATTGGGAGCATTCATGGCCAGAGCAGCCCTACAGGACATCCTCCAGTCAGCAGATTTCTATTTCCGGCCGGCCGCTCACGCTTCCATAGCATTACTTGTTAAGCATTAAAACAGCAAAATACGAAGCCTCCTGTCATGCTATAAAATTGTAGATTACGATAGATTTAGTGTACCTATAATCTTAATTTTATTAATGACAGGAGGCTAGTATTTTCCACCCAATTAGTTTCCACCCCTTGTTTCCACCTCCTTAGGTGAGTATCCTGGATGGAGGGTTAAGTACACCCTGGCTTTTTTAGAACTACTATCACTAAGGTTGGATTCATGTTGTGGGATGTATAGATAGTTTAAAGATTTGTTTCAGAATTACATACAGTTTGGTGGCAATCCCAATTCTTGGATTAATCCTTGATTTTGACTCTGTTCCCTCGTTTCAGTTTGAAGCTCCCTCAAGATGTCAGGCCTAGTTCCCATTCCTCCCAGATTGGAACTCCTCTTGTCTCGTATGCTAAGATATACTTCTAGTTATTCTGTGTTTCCTGTTGCTTGTTTGTTTTGCAGCCAGAAAGAGGAAGTGACGTGCGTTATTCCAAGATGGCTGCAGCGAGGCCAATATGTGCACACATCGTGGCTCCCATAAAAATGGCCGCCGTGATCTTGCTCAGGCGCACAAGGTCTGTAATGGCTGCCTGGATCTCGCAGTAGTGCGCAAGATCCAAGAGGGCCGCCCTGTGATCAAAGGGGCCGTCGGAGGCATTCCTGGCGGGCAACTGGAAGCCACGGGGAAATCGGGGCGGCAATATGCCTGCCGCGACCCAGGTGACAGAAGAAAGGGAAAAATTAAAGTTTAGTCACAGTTCACTTGCCAATACTTGCCTCCTGCCAGCAATAAAATTAAGATTATAGATACATTCAAGGTAGCATAATCTACAATTTCATTCTAGAAACAATCTCTAAATCAACATTTAGTTTGCCTTAAATGGACACTATAGGGTCAGGAACACAAACATGCATTCCTGACCCTATAGTGACCATTTAGGTGGCTTGCCCCCTTACCCCCTTAGAAAGGTGAAAACTTACTGTAGTTCCAGCTGGAAAGATGCAGGCAGATCTGCCTCTTTAGCTGACATTATCAGAATTGATATCAGCCAATCCAATGCTTACCCACAGGAAAATAATTGGATTGGCTGATCTAGTCAAGGAGGAGGGGCAGGGCCAAATTCCACCCTGGCCAATCAGCATCTCCGCATTCAGATTAATGCATCTCTATGAGGAATGTTTAGTGTCTACATTGTGCAGTACTGCCACAGGAAACGCCTCAAGTAGCCATCTGAGGAATGGCCACTGGAGGTGTCCATAGGCTTTAATTTAAACACTGCCTGTTCTCTGACAAAGACAGTGTTTACAACAAAAAGCCTACAGGGACTGATTATACTCACCAGAACAACTACACTAAGCTGCAGTTGTTCTGGTGACTATAGTGTCCCTTGAAATTTAAACATAAAATTCATTTTGAATTGACTTTGAATTCTCACTTCAGTGAATAATCCTCAAAGATAATTACCACTGATCGTTAATATACATAACTGTTTGAAGATGCTAAAATAACCTAAAGGCTACAAATAAATCACATTAGTGATGTACCGAACGGTTCGCTGGCGAATAGTTCCTGGCGAACATAGCGTGTTCGCATTTGCCACTGCGGGCGAACATATGCGCGGTTCGATCCGCCCCCTATTCGTCATCATTGAGTAAACTTTGAAACTGTGCCTCACAGTCAGCAGACACATTCCAGCCAATCAGCAGCAGACCCTCCCTTCCAGACACTCCACCCCCTGTACAGCATCCATTTTAGATTCATTCTGAAGCTGCATTCTTAGTGAGAGGAGGGACAGTGTAACTGCTGCTTATTTAATAGGGAGATTGATAGCTAGGCTAGTGTATTCAGTGTCCACTACAGTCCTAAAGGACTCATCTGATCTCTGCTGTAAGGACGGCACCCCAAAAAGCCCTTTTTAGGGCTAGAACATCAGTCTGATTTTGTTTTCCTGTGTAATTTAATTACAGTTGCCTGCCTGCCAGCTTCTGTGTCAGGCTCACATTGGATACTGTGCCCACTTGCCCAGTGCCACCACTCATATCTGGTGTCACAATAGCTTGCATTTAAAAACAAAAAAATAGTTTTCATTGTAATAGATTGAATAGCAGTTAGTTGTCTGCAAGTGTCTGTGTGTCAGGCCTACAACGTGTACTCTGCCAACCTCTGCCAGTGCACAGTGCCACTCATATCTGGTGTCACAATAGCGTGCATTTAAAAACAAACATTTATTTTTCACTGTTATAGATTGAATAGCAGTTAGTTGTCTTCAAGCGTCTGTGTCAGGCCTACAGCGTCTACGCTACCAAGCTCTGCCAGTGCACAGTGCCACTCATATCTGGTGTCACAATAGCGTGCATTTAAAAACCCAAAAACTTTTTTTTCACTGTAATAGATTGAATAGCAGTTAGTTGTCTGCAAGCATATGTGTGTCAGGCCAACAGCGTGTACTCTGCCAACCTCTGCTCATCTACGGCCTGATCCAGCACTCTTCGCAGGGCATGCTCCAGGAAGAAAACAAATGGTATGATGTCGCTGATGGTGGCTTCGGTGCGACTGACTAGGTTTGTCACCTCCTCAAAAGGACACATGAGCCTACAGGCATTGCGCATGAGCGTCCAGTAACGTGGCAAAAAAATTCCCAGCTCTCCAGAGGCTGTCCTAGTACCCTGGTCATACAAATATTCATTGACGGCTTTTTCTTGTTGGAGCAGGCGGTCGAACATTAGGAGTGTTGAATTCCAACGTGTCAGGCTGTCGCAAATCAAGCGCCTCACTGGCATTATGTTTCGCCGCTGGTTATCTGCAAAGTGCGCCATGGCCATGTAGGAACACCTGAAATGGCCACACACCTTCCTGGCCTGCTTCAAGACGTGCTGTAAGCCTGTGTACTTATGCACAAAGCGTTGTACGATCAGATTACACACATGTGCCATGCACGGCACATGTGTCAACTTGCCCAACTTCAATGCCGCCAACAAATTTGTTCCGTTGTCACAAACCACTTTGCCAATATCCAGTTGCTGCGGAGTCAGCCACTTTTCCACCTGTGCATTCAGGGCGGACAGGAGTGCTTGTCCGGTGTGACTCTCTGCTTTCAAGCAAGTCAAACCCAAGACGGCGTGACACTGCCGTATCCGGGATGTAGAATAGTACCTGGGGAGCTGGGGGGGTGCCGTTGATGTGGAGCAAGACGCAGCAACAGAAGAGGACTCAGCCGAGGAGGTTATGGAAGAGGATGGAGTAGGAGGAGTAGAGGAGGTGGCAGCAGGTCTGCCTGCAAGTCGTGGCGGTGTCACCAAATCCTCTGCAGAGCCACGCATTCCATGCTTGGCAGCCGTCAGCAGGTTTACCCAATGCGCAGTGTAGGTGATATACGTGCCCTGACCATGCTTTGCAGACCAGGTATCAGTGGTCAGATGGACCCTTGCCCCAACACTGTGTGCCAGACATGCCATTACTTCCTTTTGCACAATCGAGTACAGGTTGGGGATTGCCTTTTGTGAAAAGAAATTTCGTCCGGGTACCTTCCACTGCGGTGTCCCAATAGCTACAAATTTTTTGAATGCCTCAGACTCCACCAGCTTGTATGGTAAAAGCTGGCGGGCTAGGGGGGCGTGTCCTAACTACTGAAGCGAGAAGTCGCCATGCGTACGCCAGGCATACCGTACGCAACATGCAGAAGGCAGAGGGAATCCTGGGGCAACTGGGTCTCCCCCCGGACTCGCTACTCACATCGAAGCCTCCAACAAACTCCACGCTCTCTCCATATTGGGGCAACGCCGAGGCTCCAACATTTGTCCCTAGAAACCTAGCCGGGACATCATGCGCAACTTGAATGGAAAACGGGACTAACAGGTCAACCCTGCTTACGGAGACTCTCAGGTCATTGATCGTGTCAAGAGGAGGGGAACAACTTCAAAAATAGATTCCTGGCAAATTCTGAAAAAAAACGTGAAAACATGAATCCTGAAAGTACAGAAACACAAAACCACAAGAAGAATTTTTTGAAGACGACAAATAGCTGTGTGATATAATGTAGAAACATTTTGTTCACCAGATAAAAAGAAAACAACTGACTTAATACAGTTTTTTACAACTTTGATAGTTTTGCATTGAATTTTTTAGCCAGTACTTCCTTTAGATATTGCACTGAATATAGTAAACTCTGTAGTATGTTACTTTTAGTTGCCAGAAAAGCTAAATAATAGTTTTCACATTTGGTAGATAGCTTGTGTGTGCTAATATTCATACTTGCATTTTGAATTTTAAGGCAGTATTTATTTTTTATAAGCAGATTTTGATATTTTTGTATCGTTTTAAACATATATTTTCTCAAGCCGCTTTGATAGATTAACATTTCTTTATTTTATTTATCAACGTGCTTAATCGTATTGGTGTACTAATTTCCAGTATATCTAAAAATGTTTTACATATTTTCTGATTTTAATTGCCATGTGTACCTTTCGTATGCCCATGTGAAACGTTTTACCATTTAGGGCCCAGAGTGGGGTCATTTAAACAGATCATACCTCGAGTGCAGAGTGTGTTTAATCCGACTCGTTAATGTTAGTTATTCACTAAGCTTAGTGAAAACATAGTTGGCTTAAAGATGTTTTCTATTCAAGTTCTTGTGCCCCACAGTTCAAATTAACATTCAAATTACAATTCATGACAGATCATACAAGTGAATAGCCCTGCCAATGTCGTCTCAGAATTTTTTTGTTATCTAAGAAGAAATAAAAATGCATATCAACGAAAACTGCTTTTCCTAGCTGTTTGGTATTGAAAGCCAGCTGTGATTTCCCTATGCACAATTAGCAATGCTAACTGCTGTATGACACCCCCTAGCTGTGTACACATAGTTTAACTTTTATAAGTATTATTCCAACTAGGTACTACTATACTAATCATCAGTCAGCTGTTAACTACTTTTCAATGCTTTTCTTGTGCCTAGTCAGGGTAACAAGATCTTTGAATATTTTATACTATAGTTAGCGATGTTACATTTGTATTCAAGTGTCCTTGATCAGTTAGATAAGCCAGTGCCTAGATTGAATGCTCCATAAAGATTATAACGCATTGTGCCACCAAGGTTTCGTTAGACCTGCTCAGCTAAACTAGGACCAAATTTCAATTGTATACTCAGTGCAATGTGTAAACGTTGACAATCTCGACATAAATAACTAAAAAATGTGCACGGATTTATGAAAACCCCATTGTTAAAAATGTTGATGATCAGCGTGAGGAATTCTATTGGGGCACCACACGCCTGCTGTTATGATTTTTTGCACTGCAAAAATAAAGAATTAAAAAAAAAAAAAAAAAAATGGCGGGCTAATAGTTCGGACAAGCCAGCTGTCAGACGCTGGGCAAGGGGGTGACTTTCTGACATTGGCTTCTTACGCTCAAACATGTCCTTGACAGACACCTGACTGTGGGCAGAAGAGCGGGAACTGCTCAAGGCGAGAGATGGAGTGCGGATGGTTGAGAAGGGGCAAGGAGGATAGCAGTGGTTGACGTGGCTGAAGATGCTGGACCAGGAGGACGATGGCGGCTTTGAGTTTGTGTGCTGCTTGTACTCATGTGTTGATCCCATAGGTGTTTGTGATGTGCGATCACGTGCCTACACAAAGCAGTTGTACCTAGGTGGGTGTTGGACTTCCCACGACTCGTTTCTTTTGGCACAGGTTGCAAATGGCATCGCTGTTGTCAGAGGCAGACACACAAAAAAAATGCCACACTGCTGAGCTCTGCAATGATGGTATTCTGGTGGTGGACACAGCATGCGTTGATTGGCATGCTGTCAGGCTGACCCCGGGTGCCGATGCTGTCTGACTGTGCCACTAGCTCCTTGCAACAACCTCCCCCTGCTTCCAACTCGTCTCCTCCTCCTCCTCTCTGTCTCCCCATCTGAACTTTCGTCCTGTTCTTCTTCTTGCTGAGCAGGCACCCACGTGACATCCATGGACGCATCGTCATCATCAACCGCTTCACTTGTATCTGACAACTCAGCAAAGGAAGCAGCAGCGGGTACAACATCATCACACCGTGCGTCCATGTGTGTAATGCTGCCTGCCTGAGACATATCTCTGTTATCTACATCCTCTGGCAATAATGGTTGTGCATCACTCATTTCTTCAAACGGATGTGTGAATAACTCCTCTGACATACCAAGTGAAGCGGCTGTGGTGCTAGTGTTGGTGGTGGCGGCAGGCGGGTGAGTGGTATCTTGAGAGGTGCCCGAAGCTAAGCTGGAGGAGGATGGTGCGTCAAGGTTCCGAGCGGAAGCTGTAGAAGATTGGGTGTCCTGTGTTAGCCAGTCATCTATGTCCTCAGAACTTTTCAAGTTCAGGGTACGTGGCCTCTGAAAACTGGGCATTATTCTAGGGCCAAAGGGAATCACAGCACCTGTGGGGTGGCCTGCCTCTGCTTGTCATTTTTTTGGGATTAGTGGTACTATGCGTGCAAGCTACTGTGAGACCAGATATGAGTGGCACTGTGCAGTGGCAGAGGTTGGCAGAGTACACGCTGTAGGCCTGACACACCCGCTTGAAGACAACTAACTGCTATTCAATCTATAACAGTGAAAAATTTTTTTGTTTTTAAATGCACGCTATTGTGACACCAGATATGAGTGGCAATGTGCACTGGCAGAGGTTGGCAGAGTACACGCTGTTGGCCTGACACACCCGCTTGAAGACAAATAACTGCTATGCAATCTATAACAGTGAAAAAGGTTTTTTGTTTTTAAATGCACGCTATTGTGACACCAGATATGAGTGGCAAAGTGCACTTGCAGAGGTTGGCAGAGTACACGCTGAAGGCCTGACACCCAGACGCTTGCAGACAACTAACTGCTATTAGCTTACAGTGGTGGCACTGGGCAAGTGGGCACAGTATCCACTGTGAGCCTGACACAGAAGCTGGCAGGCAACTAACTGCTATTTAATCTATTACAGTGAAATTTTTTTTTTCTTTTTAAATGTCAAGCTTAAGCTATTGTGACACCAGATATGAAACTGCAATTAGATTACACAGGAAAAAAAGCAGACTGATGTTCTAGCCCTAAAAAGGCCTTTTTGGGTTGCTGTTCTTACAACAGAGATCAGATGAGTCCTTCAGGACTGTAGTGGACACTGAATACCCTAGCCTAGCTATCAATTTCCCTATCTAATGAGCAGCAGCTACACTTTCCCTCCTCTATCTAAGAATGCAGCTTCAGAATGAATCTAAAATGGATGCTGTACAGGAGGTGGGAGGGTCTGGAAGGTAGGGTCTGCTGCTAATTTGCTGGAATGTGTTTGCTGACCGTGAGGCACTGGGTCAAAGTTTCCTAAATGATGATGAATAGGGGGCGGTTCGAACCGCGCATGTGTTCGGCCGCCGTGGCGAACGCGAACACGCTATGTTCGCCAGGAACTATTCGCCAGCGAACAGTTCGGTACATCACTAGTTGTCACCTATTTGGTACCCGTGGTGTTGTACGTGGCTGGAGGGAAGAACATACCTTCGTTGAGATCACTGAGGAGGAGGAACGGGAAATGAGTAGCTCGGCATCCAACCTTGTGCAAATGGGGTCTTTCATGCTGTCGTGCCTGTTGAGGGACCCTCGTATAAAAAGGCTGAAGGAGAACGACCTGTACTGGGTGTCCACGCTACTAGACCTCCGGTATAAGCAGAAAGTGGCTGAAATGTTACCAAATTACAACAAGTCGGAAAGGATGCAGCATTTGCAAAATAAATTAAAAAGTATGCTTTACACAGCGTATAAGGGTGATGTCACAGCACAACGGGAATCTAACAGGGGAAGAGGTGAAAGTATTCCTCCTCCTCCCACGACCACGCCGGCAAGGACAGGATGCTTTAAAGACGTGTTGTTGATGGAGGACATGCAGAGCTTTTTAAGTCCTACGCATCACCACAGCTTCAGGATCCACCCTCAGAGAATGACTCGACCGACAGGTAGCAGACTACCTCGCCTTAACTGCAGATATCAACACTCTGAGGAGCGATGAACCCCTTGACTACTGGGTGTGTAGGCTTGACCTGTGGCCTGAGCTATCCCAATTTGCGATAGAACTTCTGGCCTGCCCCGCTTCAAGTGTCCTGTCAGAAAGGAACTTCAGTGCAGCAGGAGGTATTGTCACTGAGAAGAGAAGTCACATAGATCAAAAAAGTCTAGATTACCTCACCTTTATTAAGATGAATGAGGGATGGATCCTGAAGGGACTGACAGTGGGCGATACATTCGACTAAAAAAGGCTTGATGAGATGAGCTGCCTTGGGCTAAAAATGGTCCACACACTGCTGTATTTTAGCTCTGAATGCCGGTTGACTTGCGTGACTTATCCGCCACCAACTAGGGTTCAAGCCGCAATGTTTTAGGGCACTTTCTGCCTGGGAAACAAACATCAATTTTTCTGGCCGCTGCTACACTACCTAATTTTTCAGGCATGTGTACATGCCTAATTTCTCGGGCCTCTGGTGCTGCACTGTGGCTTCAAAAACCAAACCAAAAAAAGGCACATAACAGGCATTAAACTGATAGGAATAGTACTACTTAACACACCACTCCTATCTGGTGGCACATTAGATTGCACGTGCAGTGCCCCAAATTTGAAGTAGGAGGACCGACCAAGCATCTTTTTCCATCTCCCGGTTCCTAAAATCGATGCCATATACATGTCCCCTGATAGGGCGCCAGCTCGTTATTCTCTTGGGCGCCACTTGTTATTCTCTTTTTCACTTCACTATGGACACTTTACTGCACTATAGGCACTTAGACCCACTCTTTGTCTTGCACAGTGTTATTCCTAGCCAGCATCTGTGATGGGAAATCAGGCAGTCATCTAAACGTTTAGATTGAGCTTTAGCTTAGAACACCCTTGAAGGTGTTTAAGGAGATTAGGGCTAGTTTAGAGGATTCTTCTTAGACCTCTCTGAGTCTTTATAGCCCTTCTACCTATCCAGCATTTCTGGAAACTAGCTAAGAGAAAGGGTGGCTGTGTGTCTGTGATACATTTAACTTTATATCACCTTATTGACACTTTTTATGACAGCATCACTATTTAGAGGGAATTTCCTTGCCTCTGGCGATATTATATAATAGGTAAGAGTATTACCATTATTACACAATTAGCCACTATAGGGGAATGAGTATAGTATCCCTTTGTTATTTATAAATGATACAATAAAGACTTTTGTCCATTACTCAATTTACTTTAACAAAGGGTACTAACCATGGTATTAGGAAGCATTACTCTGCTTTCCCTTTCTCCCTCTATTATACACCTATGCTCACTAGGATTTGTAGGTATCACTTTATTATAGTTGTCTAACCTTTTCCTATGCCAGTTTTAGATCTCCTTCTTGGGAGATTTTTTATTGTTTCAGTTTATTAGCATACCTGGGTACAAGCCCTCGGTGGGGTTGCCACCACCATCTGACCACATTTCCTCGTTTCTTACTCATACCGCTTTTTCCATCTTTGAAGGGGTTTGGCGAAACAAGGAAATAGTCCTCTACTCGTAACAGGGATTAAACTGATAAGAATAGTACTACTTAACACACCTTATAATAACGCAGAGAGAGGCAACGCAGAGAGAGGAGGAGTCAGAGGAGGAAGGTGACTTTGAGGAGGTGGAAGACCAAACACAGCAGGCGTCCCAGGGGGCTTCTTGTCACCTTTCGGGGACCCTTGGTGTTGTACGTGGCTGGGTGGAGGAAGAGACCTTCAATGACATCAGTGAGGACAAGGAACGGACATGGCTAGCTTGGTATCCAACCTTGTGCAAATGGGGAGTTTGCGGTTGTGCAAATGGACTGTTTGCGGTTGTTTGCGGTGCGTTAAACGGGGAGTTTGGTCTGTCACTATGAAGCGGGCGTAACCCTTACACTACCTGATCGATACAACATCATACAGTAGGACCCCCCCTCAGTGTGCACCTTCCCATCACTCCGGCCGGGACCGCGGACCGGAGTGCAGCTCGGCCACCTACAGGGGAGGGGAGGGAGACAAAAGCAGCTGCAGCCGTCTGAGCGCTCTTTACAGAGCGCTCGGCGGCTGCAGCATTTAAAGGGCCGGCCCGCCGTGGCCGGTCCTAAAATATTTTCGGGCGGCCTGGGGGGCAATTGCCTCCCTGCCCCCCGGCCCAGCCCGCCCGAAAATATTTTAGGACCGGCCACGGCGGGCCGGCCCTTTAAATGCTGCAGCCGCCGAGCGCTCTGTAAAGAGCGCTCAGACGGCTGCAGCTGCTTTTGTCTCCCTCCCCTCCCCTGTAGGTGGCCGAGCTGCACTCCGGTCCGCGGTCCCGGCCGGAGTGATGGGAAGGTGCACACTGAGTGTGCACTTCCTGTCAGTCCGGCCGGGTACAGGAAACAGAAACTCCTGTTCCGCGCGGAACAGGAGTTTCTGTTTCCTGTACCCGGCCGGACTGACAGGAAGGTGCACACTGAGCACTTTCCTATCACTCCGGCCGGGACCGCGGACTGGAGTGCAGCTCGGCCACCTACAGGGGTGGGGGTAAGAAGAAGGGGGGGGGAGAGAGTAAGAAGAGGGGAAGGGGGTGGAGAGTAAGAAGAGGGGAAGGGGTGGAGAGTAAAAAGAGGGGAAGGGGGTGGAGAGTAAAAAGAGGGGAAGGGGGTGGAGAGTAAAAATAGGGGAAGGGGGGGAGAGTAAAAATAGGGGAAGGGGGGAGAGTAAAAATAGGGGAAGGGGGGGAGAGTAAAAATAGGGGAAGGGGGGAGAGTAAAAATAGGGGAAGGGGGGGAGAGTAAAAAGAGGGGAAGGGGTGAGAGTAAAAAGTGGGGAGGGGGGAGAGTAAAAAGAGGGGAGGGGGGAGAGTAAGAAGAGGGGAAGGGGGAGAGTATGAAGAGGGGAAGGGGGTGAGAGTAAGAAGAGGGGAAGGGGGTGGAGAGTAAAAATAGGGGAAGGGGGGGAGAGGAAATAGGGGAAGGGGGAGAGTAAAAAGAGGGGAAGGGGGAGAGTAAAAAGAGGGGAAGGGGGGGGTGAGTAAAAAGAGGGGAGGGGGGAGAGTAAGAAGAGGGGAGGGGGAGAGTAAGAAGAGGGGAGGGGGGAGAGTAAGAAGAGGGGAGGGGGAGAGTAAGAAGAGGGGAGGGGGAGAGTAAGAAGAAGGGGGGAGTAAGAAGAGGGGAGGGGGGAATAAGAAGAGGGGGAGTAAGAACAAGAGTGGGGAGTAATTAGAAGAAGGGGGTAAGAAGAAGAGGGGGTAAGAAGAAGAAGGGGGAGTAAGAAGAAGAGGGGGAGTAAGAAGAAGAAGGGGGTAAGAAGAAGGGGGTAAGAAGAAGGGGGTAAGAAGAAGAAGGGGGGTAAGAAGAAGAAGAGGGGGTAAGAAGAAGTAGGAGGGTTAAGAAGAAGAAGGGGGGTAAGAACAAGGGGGGAGTAATAAGAAGAAGCGGGTAAGAATAACAAGGGGGGGAGTAAGAAGAACACAGGGAGGAGGGGGGTAAGAAGAACACATGGGGGGGTGAGAACACACAGAGGGAGGAGTGAGAAGAACACAGGGAGGGTGGAGGGGGGATGAGAAGAGCACAGGGAGGGTGGGTGAGTGTGAGAAGAGACCGCTAGGGGAGGGTGGGGGAGAGGAGAGACCACTAAGGGGCAGGGGAGAGCTCTAAGGGACAGAAGGGACAGCTCTATAGGACAGGGGGCAAGACAGGGAGCTCTTTAACACTACGCACACACACACACACACACACACACACACAATGCATCCCTATACATACACAGAAACACACAAGCATCCCTATACATACACAGAAACACACAATGCATCCCTATACATACACAGAAACACACAATGCATCCCTATACATACACAGAAACTGAACATGCTTCCCTTACACACAGAGAAACACATAATGCATCCATTACACACACACACAATGCAACCCTTACACACAAAGACAATGCATCATTTGCACACATACACAGAAACATACAATGCAAACCCTTACACACACATGCAAACACACACACTGTTTTTCTTACATACACACAGAAACACAATGCATCTCTTACACTCAATGCACACACATACAGACACACACCTTGCATCCCTTATGCATACAAACACAGATTCACACAATGCATCCCTCACACACAAACAGAAACACATAATACATCCCTTATACACAAATACACACTGCTTCCACTACACACAAACACACTGCATCACCTGCACAAACTGGTATCCCTATACACTACATACCATAAGCACACATATTAGATAACACATAACACATCCCCTACACACTCCACTCCCTGTGAGCGAGCTCATGGGTGGGTGGAACATATAAGTGGACTTATGAGTGGGCCTTATGGGCATACTCACCGACAGGCACTGGGGCCCAGACCTTGAGCTGTGTAAGAGGCCCCCAAAAAATGGAGCTGCTTCCAATTCTCCCAGAACGTTGAATTTTGTGACCACAGTTGCAAACAGCCTCCAGAGGTCCTGTTCTACACCAGACCAGTGGAGCCTAACTGCAGCCCATCATCATCCTCATCTAATTGTAAGTAGGCAATCTAGTATATTATTAGTGACACTAATCTATAATTTACCTCACATTAAAGGGACACTATAGCTTAATGAAGTGGTTCTGGTGTCTATAGCTGGTCCCTGCAGGTTTTTTAATGTAAACACACACTGTGTGCAGCACTGGCGTTAGTTCATATGGCAGATCATATGGGTGGGGCATTGTGATGTCACATGGGGGGGGGGGGGGCGGCAAATTTATATTTTGTCTAGGGCGGCAAAAATCATTGCACCGGCTCTGATCCTGGGCTGGTGCACCAGTCTACTGTTGACCCACAGGAGGGGAGTTCACTGATTGCACTGCACTCTCCTCCTGCCCAGACCCGTCTTGACCGCAGTGCAAGTGCCCTCTGCCCTCTGCCCCTAATTTACAGTGGCTCACACTCACAACAAGCAGTGCCTGGAGCCCTTTGCAGAGACGGAAACAAAGAGGTTCTGCGGCAGATGGCCGTCCTGCAAGCCTTACATTAAACAGCTGTTCCCCATGCAGCCACAGGTGGCGTTGTGCTGGGAGACTGTGATTACTCTTCACTTCCTCCCAGCCTACAGAGCAGCGCATGGGGGAGAGTGAAGGAGGCATGATTTAATCTTGAATAAATCCTCTAAGCAAACCTTTATAAATTTGGGGGGATCAGCTCTGTTTCCACAGTTTATTGGTGTTTACGCTCATCTCTGTATTAATATTGAGGGATGTCTAAGTAGTAACATCAGTGTGTGTCAGCAGGGCCAGCCGTTGGGGTGGGCAAGCTGTGCGGTCACGCAGGGTGCCATGACAACAGAGGCGCCCGGCGGCCAACACAGCTCACAAGTTGGGTACACCAGCATATTTAATTTAAACGATTCGCTGGTGGTCCACTGGTGCGCACCAGCAGTAGGTGCAGTCAGATCATATCCTCTCCCTCGTGGTTCCGGCGCTCAGTTAGTGAGTCAGAGCACAGGCTCAGAGATTCTCTGCTCTGACAACATTGAAAGTCAGAGCCGTGAAGGAGCGGGTATGGCAAAGAGCTACTGATTAGCATAACATCAATATCCGTTATAAAACCAGAAAAAGGTGGGCATGGATGGTGAACTGATTTGGTGGCGCAATGGGCCACTTGACTGGTTTTGCCCCCCAGGCCTAAGGCTGCCAGCCCTCCCCTGCCCCCCCTCATTATTTTTATGGCCCCCACCCACCGCTCATGGGTGGGGGCGGGAGGACAGTAGGTCCCCCCATTGTGATTTATGGCCCACACGCACTGCGCAGGGGTGGGGGCCGGGGGGGAGGACAGTAGGTCCCCCCTTATCCTTATTTACTGAATATTCCCCTGTATAACAATGTTTGGCATTTAGTGAATATTCCCTATTCTGCTCTGTGTCAGTGTGTATCAGGGTCTCTGAGGACAGGTGTCAATCCATATCTGCCAAGTGACCCTATGCAGGGGGAACAGTCCCTATTCTGCTCTGTGTCAGTGTGTATCAGGGTCCTTGAGGACAGGTATCAATCCATATCTGCCAAGTGACCCTATGTAGGGGGAACAGTCCCTATTCTGCTCTGTGTCAGTGTGTATCAGGGATCCTTAGGATAGGTGTCAATCCATATCTGCCAAGTGACCCTATGTAGGGGGAACAGTCCCTATTCTGCTCTGTGTCAGTGTGTATCAGGGTCTCTGAGGACAGGTGTCAATCCATATGTCAATGTGTCAATATGTCATATGTCAGGTGTCAATCCATATCCATTGTGATTTAGGAATGTTAGGTGATTTATGCCCTTTATGGATTAAAACCAGACTCTGCATCAACTGTGTAATTTTCCATGGGAGTTTTGCCATGGATCCCCCTCCGGCATGCCACAGTCCAGGTGTTAGTCCCCTTGAAACAACTTTCCCATCACTATTGTAGCCAGAAAGAGTCCCTGTGGGTTTTAAAATTCGCCTGCCCATTGAAGTCTATGGCGGTTCGCCGGTTTGCGAACATTTGCGGAAGTTCACTTTCGCCGTTCGTGAACCGAAAATGTTATGTTCGCGACATCACTAAATCACATCTATAGTAATTGATTTAGAATTAAATCAGAAAAATAAAACATATAAACTTCTCATTTTCAAAGTTTGTAGATACTTTTTTTTTGTTTATTTTTTTAAACTTTTATGTTTTATATGTGCAGTGACATAGAGATGCTATCCTATACTAATAAACACAATCACATTGCAAACATGCTGGTAAATATGCAGGAACAAATTGCATGCTAAAATACAAGTTTATACTGTTTCTAAAATTTTAGACTAATGGGAATAGGAAATTGTCCTTTTTTATATCTATTAATTGTCCCTAAATAAAAAGAGACATAAGTTCCCTCTAAGCATTCCTAAATTACAACTTAATCATTACTAGTGCTCACAATGAGTTCATTTTTGTACAGCTTGAACATTTGATAATTTTACCCATTGTCTTTAATGTTGTTCATACTTAATACCAAATTAAATTTCTAACTGATGAGATATTTTTTTTTCTTAATTACTTTTTGAATTATTTTCACATCTTTAAATACAAAGTTGATTTGAGGATACATTTTTTTATGCTAGTTGCCCGAGGCACCAAAATTGCCAGAAACAGCTCTGTTAGAAACACCAATGTGTAATTATCTGCTTGTAGTGGTCAAAGGAATGGATTCTGTATATTTGTTAATTGCTATGTCTGTGGGGAGCATGATAAAATATACTCTTTGTTTTCCCTGTACTGTTAATAAAGGATGATTATTAAATATCTACATCCAATCTGCTTTCTAAATTCCGGTTGAAACTCTAAATCTTAAATTAACCTACTGTTTTTTTGCCACTGGACCGTATATCTTGACTCCAAACTCTTACAAACCCCTAACAACATAATGTTTCCTATTATCCCCTTACACTCCACCTTAAATTTAAAACTTCTCCCTATAACTGAAACCAAAGTTTCTCTAAATAGCTACTAATTAAATGCACTTGTTGATCTATTAGTGAAATAAAAAAGTCTGTTGGAAGCAGAGTTGGGTGGGTTGTCAGGACCCAGAGGGTCCAGAAGGGGGACAATCAGATGTGTTCACCTTTCTTATTCTGAAAAGGAAGTAGGGGAATGAAAATAATTATATATATAATTATATATTTGTATTTATTTATTAATTTCACTGGAAAAGGTTATGAAAGATAATTATTAACCCTCTGTGTTTAGGTACTTATGGACGTTATATTTTTAAATTAGTAAATATAAGAACTTTCAATTTTAAAGGGTACCTCTCATGCCATTCATAACTAATACTATTTTTAAAGAGCAGTAAATTCTATCTGATAAAAATCAATATAATGAAGCACTAAAACAGTCCTGTTATTAAATAGGAGCAACACCCTGCAAAGTTCTTTCCTCTTGGCTCTTAAATGCATTGGTGGTCGCACTTCAGATTAATGAGTAATTGTGAGAAACTATTACATTCTAGCTATACATTCTATGTGTATAGATTGGGATAAAAAATTATATAAAAAATGTCCTTTCTTCTACCTGTCAATCATTTTATCGTCATAGACTATATGCCAAATAATATTTGATAACAGAGAGCAGAAAAGACTTTCCACAGTTTGTCCTTCTGCTATCGCAAGAATAGCAGTCACAGTGCATGTGCTGTGCTTCCTATGGTAACTCCCTAGTAGGTACTGCTAGTGCTGGCTAAGGTGTGTGCGGAAAGCATACTTAGAGTCAGGGCTGGACTGGGAATACGAAGACAAGCTCACTGACGCACATACAAGCGTAACAGAGGCAGACAATCACACACACAAAGGCAGACATCCACACACACAGAGGCAGACATCCACACTCACAGATGCAGGCATCCACACACACAGAGGCAGACATCCACACACAGAGAGACAGGCAGACAGCCACACACACACACACACACACACACACAGACAGATACACACACTCACACACACAAAGACAGTCAGCCACACACACACACACACAGGCAGACAGTCACACACACACAGGCAGGCACACAGTCACACACACACAGGCACACAGTCACACACACACAGTCAAACAGTCACACACACCGGCAGGCAGACAGTCACACACTCACAGGCAGACAGTCACACTCACACACACACAGGCAGTCACACACACACACACACTCTGACCTGCTTCTTACCTCCACATCCCTTGGAGCGCCTGGAGGCTGGTTGCTGGGGAGGCAGGGACTCGCCCGTCGCCCGCTAAGCTCCGCCCCACCACCCGCTAAGATCTGCCCCGCCTCCTGCTAAGCTCCGCCCCACCACAATATATATATATTTATATATTTTTTTTGCTCGCTCACGGCCGTCCGGGATTACAGGAGCCTCATTAGTTAGGATTAGGGCTGTCAGCCCAGCCCCAGGTGCCCACCAGGAAATTTTCCGGTATCCCAGTGGGCCAGTCCGGCCCTGCTTAGAGTTAAATTAGTGTACTGTCGAAACAGCTGTGACCAAAGTATCTAACAATTTAATCTCTGCTAAATCTCGTGATCATTATTCTATCCTACTTCTCCTTGACCTTTCTGCTGCTTTTGACACAGTTGATCATCAACAGCTTCTCTCATTCTCCATAATCTCGGTCTTCGGGATACTGCTCTTTTCTGGTGTACTTCCTACTCTACCAGCGCTCATTCAGTGTTTCTTTCTCCCCAACCCCTCTCTGTTATTATTATTATTATGTTATTATTTATATAGCGCTAACAGATTCTGCAGCACTTTTGAATGGGTGGAAGAACAGACATGTAGTTGTAACCAGACAAGTTGGACACACAGGAACATAGGGGTTGAGGGCCCTGCTCAATGAGCTTACATGCTAGAGGGAGTGGGGTAAGGTGACACAAAAAGTAAGGATAGTATTAGACTAATGACAGTTGCAAGAGAGGAATCAGTTGGGAGCTATTAACAATTTAATTGACACAATTTTATGAAGAAGTTGGTTTTTAATGATTTTTTGAAGGAGTGGAGACTGGTGAGCATCTAACGGAGGAGGGAACTGAGTTCCACAGGAATGGTGCAGCCATCGAGAAGTCTTGAAGTCGAGCATCTGAGGTAGGAGTATGGACAGAAGATAGACGTAAGTCTTCAGCAGAGCACAAGGGCCTAGACGGAACATACTTGTGTATTAGGGAGAATAGATAGTTGGGAGCAGCAGTCTGTAGAGATTTGAAAGCAATTGTAAAATGAGCCCTATATCTTACAGGATACCAATGTTGGGACTGACAGAAGGGTGAGGCATGGGAGGTGCGGGTGGTCAGGAAGATGAGCCTCGCCACCGCATTCATTATGGAATACAATGGTGCAAGTTGGGAGCACGTAAGACCACTGAGACGTGGATTACAGTAGTCAAGGTGAGAAAGGACAGTGGAATGGACCAGCACCTTAGTTGCATCTGGCGTTAAGAAGGGTCGGATGCGCGCACTGTTTTTGAGATGGATGCGGCAGGATTTGGCGATAGACTGAACATGAGGAGTGAAGGAGAGGTCGGAGTCAAAGAGAACACCAAGGCAGTGAGCCTGCATGGTGGAGCTGATGGTAGCACCGTTGACTTGGAGGGAGACAACACTTGAGGGAGGAAAGACCAGAATTTCAGTTTTGGTCAAGTTGAGTTTAAGGAAGTGGGCAGCCATCCAGTTAGAAGTAGCAGAGAGGCAGTCAAAGACACTAGTCAAGAGGGATGGGGAGAGATCAGGAGAGGATAGCTAGATTTGCGTGTCATCCGCATAGAAATTTTATTGGAAGCAAAAAGAGCTAATGAGTTTACCAAGGGAGGCAGTATAGATAGAAAACAGTAGGGGACCAAGGACTGAACCTTGTGGGGCACTAACAGAGAGGAGTTGGGGAGAAGAAGCAGTGCCAGAGAAAGAAACACTGAAAGAGAGCTGGGAGAGGTAGGAGGAGCACTATCTTGAAGACTGATATTGAGGAGGATGAGAAGAAGCTGTTGATGATCAACAGTGTCAAAAGCTGCAGACAGGTCAAGGAGAATTAGGATAGAGTAGTGACCACAAGATTTTGCAGCAAGTAGATCATTGGATACTTTGGTCAGTACCGTTTCCACAGAGTGCTTAGCGCGGAAACCCGACTGTAGCGGAGGCCTGATATTCCACAGGTTAACTCCACTGAAGATCCCAGTGAGGCTCAGGAACAAGTAGTAAAAATGCCATGAAGTAATAATTCCAGCAAACAAAGTAATCCACGAATATCCCCATACAGATCCCAATGACTGGACGACACACAGCATCAGGAGCAGAACTGACTTTTAATTCACACAACCTCCTTTTAAAGCATTCTCCCATGCAAGGGAGGGATTAACCATAATTAGTCCAGTAGCCAATAATATAACAGTTACCTCCCACACATCTCCTCCCCTCAGTGTGACACATAATCCTATAAAACATACTGTACTTTTCCCTGAATTCTAGATGTACCCCAAAACACGTAGTTAGAATAATAATTTGGGTCCCTGTCCCTGTGGGTGTCGGCGAAGGTTCGGAGCATTTGTTTTAATGTACCATTGAACCTTTCACAGAGCCCATTGGTCTGGGGATGGTATGGGGAACTAATGATAGGTTTAACGTCACAAAATCTCCAGAGTTACTGAGTGACTTCTGCGGTAAATTGAGTACCCTGATCCGAGATGATCTCCCTGGGTAACCCCATCCGGGAGAAGATCTGCATCAGGGCCTCGGCCACGGTTTCGGCGTGTATATTTGTCAGGGCCACCAACTCTGGATATCGGGTGGCGTAATCCACAACCGTTAAAATGTATTACTTGCCCGAAGGGCTAGGTTTCTGAAGGGGGCTTATGATATCTACCGCTATTCTGTGAAATGGTTCCTCAGTTATAGGTAGCGGATGCAACTTCGGCTTCCGCCGGTCTCCCCTCTGGCACGTATCGCACGTACTGCAATATTTACGCACCTCCTGGCTAACTCCTGGCCAAAAGAAACTCTGGGTCAGTCGATTATGGGTACGACTAACCCCCAAATGCCCGGATAGCGGAATATTGTGTGCTTTCCGGAGCAATTCGGCTCGGGAACCTCTGTGGTACAACTAACTGCCTTAAAACAAATAAAACAAACCCAGCTACCTGCTTGTCTGTCTCCCTGTATAACAACTGTCCCTCCCATACAAATCTTTCCCCCTCCGTCACAGGTTGGTCCGAGGTGACTTTATGTCTATATACCTGTAGGATAGGGTCAGTGATCACCTCTGCTGCAAATTCGTTAGGGGGGCCCAGGGTACACAGTCTAGGGAAGGGGAAGGCTCTCTTACCTGAACCTCCGGCAGTGTGTTGTAGTCCTGGGTGCGGGCCTGTTGCCTGGTGACCACTGGATGTGCTTCCTCAGTGGTTGTGGTTTGGGGCTCAAAAGCCAAAGTGAGCTTTCCCAAATCGTTTCCCAGTACCACCTCTGCGGGTAACTGTGGCATCAACCCCACTTCTACATTTCCCGACCCCGCTCCCCAATGCAAATGTACATTTGCGGTATTCAGCTGGTAGACGGCTCCCCCAGCAACCCTGACTGCTACAGTCCTGTTGGTTTCGGCCTTGTCAGAGACCAAGTGGCTTTTTACCAGGGTTATGGTGGCTCCTGAGTCTCGGAGCCCCTGCACCGCTTTTCCTTCCAGATATACAGTTTGCCTGAGGTGTTAGCGATTATCTGCATTGGCTTGTAGCGGGTTGGCTTTGTGTAGTACCTCCCACTGTTCTATTGTAGTGACGGGGACTGCGGAGCCATAGGCAGCGGGTGTCTCCTCCTGTTAGTGATGTGCGGCTGCTCTCGGTGGTGGTGGTGGTCCTGGTCAGGTCCAAGAGGATCGGTCTCGGAGTTGCGGGCATTCTCGCTTGTAGTTTCCCCACTTCTGGCAGTGATGACAGGGCCATGAACTAGGCTGACGAAATCGCGGTTGTACAGCAAGTGGTGGTGGTGGTAGTTGTCATGGTGGTACTGTGGAGTAGTTTGTCCCCCCAAAGGATTTTACTGTGATCTTTGGGACTACCATTTTTTTGTGGCCTGCGAGCATCCAGGTAGTTGTCTGCTTTCCTAGCAGCTTCCGTGAGGGATGTAGGGTTACGGTCCTTTACCCACTCCTGGACATAGGTTGATACCCCATCATAAAATTGTTCCATTAGCAACATTTGTATTACGTCCTTCATGGACCGTGCTTTGCTAGCTTGTACCCTTCCGAGGGCCGCCTGCTGTAGTCTACAAGCCCACTCAGCATGCGAGTCTTTCCCGGCTTTCTTCAATTCTCTGAACCTCCTTCGGTATGCCTCTGGTGTGATGGCATACCGGGCCAGTATAATTTCTTTTACTCTACTGTAGTCTCGGATTTCCTCGTCCGGTACAGTACGATAAGCTTCTGCTGCTCTCCCCGTTAACCGCCCAGCCAAAATGGGAACCCAATCTTCTGTACTGATCTTATGCAAGGCACACAGTCTTTCAAAATCCTGGAGGAATGCATCTATGTCTTCCTCTGCCTCCACATAATTTTTAAAAGCCTGGTAAGGTATTTTTGTCTTACCCTCTGTGTTCGTAGTGGTTGATGTGTTTCTTACTGTGGCCTGTGGTGGTCTTTGGCGTAGTATTGCACTTCGGTCATAGTCCTGGAGATAATGTCAGCCATTGGATATTCTCCATAGAAGGCCAGCCTAAATTGTAGCTGCCTTTGAAATTCTTCCTGTTCAGATCCATCTGCTGAATTTTGCTGTTCAGGGATTGCCCTGCCTTCGGTTTGGTATTCTGCCATAACCTCTGCAATGAGAGTTGCTTTTCTTTTGTTGCTTGCTGCAATACCTCTTGCTTCTAGTAGGTCTTTTAGTGTGGATCTTTTTAGCTTAGCATAATCACTCTCCATCCGTATTCCATTAGTCCTTGTTCCTTTGTGAGTCTGGATCCCAGTGCAGCCAACCAATGTAGCGGAGTGAGGCTCAGGAACAAGTAGTACAAATACCATGAAGTAATAATTCCAGCAAACAAAGTAATCCATGAATTTCCCCATACAGATCCCAATGACTGGACGACACACAGCATCAGGAGCAGAACTGACTTTTAATTCACACAACCTCCTTTTAAAGCATTCTCCCATGCAAGGGAGGGATTCACCATAATTAGTCCAGTAGCCAATAATATAACAGTTACCTCCCACACATCTCCTCCCCTCAGTGTGACACATGATCATATTAAACATACTGTACTTTTCCCTTAATTCTAGATGTACCCCAAAACACGTAGTTAGAATAATAATTTGGGTATCCCCTGGTAGCCCTGATCTGGGTGACTAACATATCCAAAATTCATCCAGATCAGACCAGGGGTTCAGGAGTTAGGTGGAGAGCAGGGCCGGACTGGGACAAAAATTCAGCCCGGGCAATTAAAGGCAGAGCAGCCCACTATTAGGGGCGGGGCCAGAAAGGGGGAATGTCATGTCACCACCATTGACACGCACACCCCCTTCCCCCCCACCAAATGAGTATGTTAATGTGACGCTCCTCCAGAGCATCCAGTGCTCCTGGCTAAAATAAATGCCATGAGTTTTTTTTGGGGGGAAGGGGGGTTGAGTTTGTGCTGCATTTGCTGGCGATTTGTCTCTGGTGTCCTCAATAGTGGGATACCAGAGATCAAAACAGGAACCGGACTGTTAAAGAGTGTTGTGCATGTGTGGGGATGTTCCTTGTGTTGTTGTATATGTTTGGATGTTGCATGTGTGTAGAGCAATTGTGTGTGTGAAGGGGTCTGTTTGTGGCATACTGCATGTGGCTAGGGGCTGGAGAGTGTGTGTCTCTTGGTTGTAAAGTATGTGTGTTTGTGTGTGTGTATTTATATAGGGCCTGTGGAGTGTGTGCATGTAAGGAGCTGTACTGTGTGTTTGTGAGTGTATCTAGGGGCTCTAGTGTGTGTATGCATATAAGAGCTGTAGATCACATGTGTATAGGGGGGATAATGTATGCATAGGTGGTGTAGTGTGTACAGGGGGTGCAGAATATGTATTTATAGGGGATATAAATTAGTGTGGGTGCATGCAGGAGGTGTAATGTGTTTGTTTATAGAGGTATAACGTATGAGAGTGCAGGGAGTGTAGTGTAGGTTTATGGGGTATAGAGTGTGTTTAGTGTGTGTATGTGAGTGCCAGGGGAATAGTGTGTATATAAGGGGTATAGAGTGTGTGTAGTGTGTTTGTGTGTACGTGCAGGAGGTGCAGTGTGGATATAGGGATATAGAGTGTGTATTGTGTGTTAATGCAGGGGCTGTAGTGTGTATGTAGGGGTATAGAGTGCATGCAGTGTGTTTGTGTGTTAGTGCAGGGGGTGTAGTGTGTTTGTTTGTTAGTGCAGGGGGTGCTGTGTGTGTAGTGTGTTAGTGCAGGGGAGCAGTATGTTTGTGTGTTAGTGCAGTGTGTGTTAGTGCAGTGTGTGTTAGTGCAGTGTGTGTTTGTGTGTTACTGCAGTGTGTGTTAGTGCAGTGTGTGTTTGTGTGTTAGTGCAGTGTGTGTTAGTGCAGGGGAGCAGAATGTTTGTGTGTTAGTGGTGCAGTGAGTGTTAGTGCAGGGGTATAGTGTGTTTGTATGTGTGTAATGTGTTTGTGTGTGTATATGGCCTTAAATTATTATTATTAAAAAGTAAAAAAAAAAAAAAAAAATCCATTTACTCCCCCTTTTAACTTTGCAGGGGGGAGGGAGCATTCACATACCTGGTGGTCCAGTGAGGGGGGGCTACGCCACACACACATGCCTGGTGGTCCAGCTGGCAGGTAATTTCAATCCGTACCCCGCAGGGTACAGACAAGGTCTCTCTCCCTCTCGCGAGCGCCGTTTTTTCGGAGTGTTGCCGCGGGTTACCATGGCAATACTCTGATAATCTCGAGAAGAAGAGAAAGGAAGTTACTCGCCGTGCGTGGAGGGTGACCGGCTCACTGTCCGATCTCCCCTCCGGCCCATGATGGGATAGAACTCCATCTTGGGGCCAGTGCTGCTGCGCATGGGCCAGCAGGGGAGATCTCTTGATCTCCCCTGCCGGCCGCGGGCCATGGCCATCGCGGCCCACCAGGCATTTGCCAGTCCGGGCCTGGTGGAGAGTGTAATTTGACTGACTGAACACGAGGTGGTATCCGAAAAAGGCTCCATGCGCTTTGGCCTTGCGGTCCGTCTCTGTTCGGGAGTTAAAACACATAGAAATACCTGCCATCCAGCTAATCTTCCATTCGCATTTATTCCCTTGTTCGGTACATTGCTTTAACCGAACGAGGGGCTGCCTAGTCTCTCCGTTCGTGAGTTATGGAGCTCTGGAGGTCGCAGCGGTGTTCCGTTGTTTGAGTGTGCGATTTGAGTTCCAGACACTCGACGATTAAACACGACGAGATTTTTGTGCATAAGATGGCTGCCGCACGTGGTTCGTATGCCGAACGGCGACCACACAGGCACATACAATGAATCAATTAAGCTGCAGTTTGCAGAGTGTGAACGCTTAACGAGGTGCACACTTCTCACTGGGGTGGTCTGATGGTTCGGTTGCTTCATTCGTATGAAACTACCGAACCATCATACAAATACTACATACATTTTTACTGATATACAGGGAAACAATTACACTAATACATTCTTATACAAATCTCTATGGACAGCATCAATACAATCTGCTACACTGACTGAAGCGGGTCGAGCAGAGAGTTGGACTCAAGGAAGTCTGTCAATCTCGCATACACAACTCTTTCAAGGATCTTGGATGCAAAAGGCAGTAGCGAGATAGGACGGTAGTTGGACAGGGAGTTACAGTCAAAGTTGGGCTTCTTTAGAATTGGGGTTACAGTTGCATGTTTGAAGGGCGATAGAAATATGCCAGAAAAGAGAGATTGAGAATTTTAGGGAGAGGTGGATAAAGAGAAGAAGACAGAGTACAGTATGAGATGTGAGGGAATTGGATCTAGGGAGCAGGTGGTGGGGCGGTAGGACTGGAGCAGAGCAGAAACCTCTTCCACTGTAGTGGGTGCAAATGAACATAGAACAGCAGAGGGAGTGAAGTTAGGGGAAGTATTGTAAGGGGTAGAAGAAAGATGAGAGATCTCTTCCTTGATTGTAGAGATCTTGTCAGTGAAGTGAGTTGCAAAGTCTGAGCGGTCAATTAGTAGGTGGAGGAGGAACAATAGGGTGAAGAAAAGAGTTAAATGGGTGCAATAGTCATTTGGGTTCGCAGGAGGATTTGTGTATGTGTGTGTCTGTGTGGGTATATATGTGTGTGTATTTGTGTGGCAGTGTGTATCTGTGTGTATGTGTATTTGCATGTGTAACGGCTACCCAAGTAGAGAGAGGGTATCAGCCATTGGAGACGTCCTTTTCCCTAGCAAGCTGCTGCATAAAAGAAAAACTGGTATAATCCCATCCACGAGATCCAGAGGGAGAGTCAGGTTCAGCTGTAAAAAGAACAGAGTAATATTCCCAAATAATCCCCTTTCAAGAACGAGACGAGGCTACGTTTTGAAGGGTCAAGAAGAACTGAGGACTGGAATACCCAGCCTGCTTTTAATTACAGTCAGGTACAAATAGAACACACCCAGGGGGAGGTTGAAAATAACCAATTACATACAAGGTACAACCCACACATCCCCTCCTCTCAGATAAACAGTTAACATAATTATACTGTACACATTTTTACCCAAGTTCTGGATGTACCCCAACAACAGGGGGTATACCTTTAAATCCAACACCGTTAGCTCTTATTCAGGGGAACAACATATCCAAAAATCAGTTCATTCGGATAAACGGTTCGGGAGTTATAGGGTTCCAAAGATTTGACCGACCGCACAGACCAACTAGCCGAAAACAGTTCCATAAGTTTTGGCCTTGCGGTCGGTCCCCGTTCGTACGGTGAAAGGATATGACATTCGTGCCAACCAGTCGAATCTCGGTGGTCGCTAGAATCCCCATAGCAAGTTAAGTATAACTACCGAACGGCCGGTTGTTTGGTAGTTCCGGCACAAAGTTATGGGCGCATGGAGGTCTCAGCGGTGTTCGCCTATTTGCGTATCCATTTTTAGTTCCATGCGTTCACAGGCAAAAAACGCTGTTCGTGCGCAAGATGGCCAGAAACACATGTAAAGTCCCGAAATGGCGGCCACCTATATTTTACACACGGAGTCCGTGCTCAACGATGCGAACGGCTGGAAACAAGCTGGGAGGTAAAGTACTCCTTAATTGCACACCCAGGTGGTCCGGTGTTCGGTAGAAATACAACTGAAAAAGACGAATCAAACTAAAGAACAGATGATGTATAATACAATTCCCCTTATTATTCCGCAGAGCTATTGTAAGGTTCTGTTACAGCATGTGTGTCAGTGTATGTGTCTGAGTATCAGTGTGTGTGGCAGTGTATACACTACACACAAATGCTCACCTCAATTCAAACACCAACATTCACACACATATTCCATACAAAAACATGCTTACATAAATTGTGTGTGTATATAGAAATATATATATATATATATATATATATATACACCTACCATTAAAATTATAGACTGATGATTTCTTTGTCAGTGGACAAACGTTCAAAATATACATGGGACTGTGCACTGCAGGATTTCAGTTCTTCATGGCGTAGTGTGTTACCAATTGTTTTCTTGGTGACTATGGTCCCAGCTGCCTTGAGATTATTTACAGAATTCTACCGTGTAGTTCTGGGCTGATTCCTCACCGTTTTCATGATCATTTAAACTCCACAAGGTGAGATCTTGCATTGAGCACCAGACCGAAAGAGACTGACAGTTATTTTGTGCTTCTTCCATTTGCGAATAATTGCACCAACTGTTGTCACCTTCTCACCAAGCTGCTTGGTGATGGTCTTGTAGCCCATTCCAGCCTTGTGTAGGTCTACAATTGTGTCCCTGACATCCTCGCACAGTTTTATGGTCTTGGCCATGGTGGAGAGTTTGGAATCTGATTGATTGCTTCTGTGGACAGGTGTCTTTTATACAGGTAAGGAGCTGTGATTAGGAGTGAAGAGAGTGTTCCTAATCTCAGCTCATTACCTGTATAAAAGACACCTGAGAGCCAGAAATCTTGCTGATTGATAGGGGATCAAATACTTATTTCACTCATTGACATGCAAATCAACAGTCTTTCACTGTTAAAATACACCTACCATTAAAATTAGAGACTGATGATTTATTTTTCAGTGGACAAACAATCAAAATCAGCAGGGGATCAAATACTTTTTTCCCCTCAATTTATATTCTCAAACTTTCCTCCTAATGTTGATATAAAATATTGAATAGAAAGGCCAGATTCCTTCTAAAGATTCACCAACATACTTTATGCAAGTATGAGTGTCTCCAGCATATAAACAAACGCTTAATAATACTGTTTTAACCCCTTAAGGACGGCAGGCGTTCTATGCCGTCCTTAAGCAAGCGGCTCTAAACGCCGCAGGGCGGCATAGAACGCCCAAACCGTCCTTTGTACTTACCCGGTTGCCGGCGATCCCACGCCGGCCAATGTGGTATGGGGACTCACCTGGGAGTCCAGGAAGTCCCCCTCCATCCTCTTCGCCCCCCGGGCCATGTGATCGCGAGGACCATGTCAATGCAAGCAGGAGGAGTGCCTGTAACAACAGGTACTCTCCCTGCTGTCTGAAAATAAAATAAAACAGTTTATATCAGTGTAAAAATAAATTATATATACTTAGATCATATATATATATATATATATTTATTATATATATGATCTAAGTATATATATATATATATATATATATATATATATATATATATACACACATACTCACATACACATACACTGTCTAAGTGTATTTTAATATATATATATATATATATATATATATATATTAATATCAAAATACACGTACAATGATATTGATTAAATATATATATATAATTTTCATTATATACATATATATATATATATATATATATATATTTATATATAATATAAAATAAATAAATATGTAAATACGTAAAAAGATTTCATAAAAAAATAATAAAAAAATAAAAATAAAAAATATATATGTGTAAATTCGTTCTAACTGTATTTTAAAATTTTTATATATATATATATATATATATATATATATATATATATATATATATATGCACATATGCAATATCCTTGCACTAACGCTTTTAAAGTCTTGCACTAAAGTTTAAACACTGCAGTTTTGCCGGGTGCCAGTCCCTTTAGAGATTAAATAGTGTATTCGAAAATAGAAAAGTAGGAGCTGCACTCACAGTCTTAGTATCAAAGTAGAAAAATAAGTTTTATTCCATGTGTCACAAACGACGTTTCGGTCCGCACAGGGACCTTCCTCAGGATAAAGTGAACTACAAATACAAGTGATGACAATAACGTATATATACACATATTGATAAACAGGTAATGACTTACCCAGGTGAAATTCATATCGCCCGGCGTTCCTCAAACTTCACCGCGCATGTGCAAGCCCTCTGTGAACCCGCGTTGACCCGCGTCCACCCACGTGATGACGTCACCATGCGTCGTCGTCAAGGCGACGCCATCACCATAGACACCGTGATGCATACCCGCACAGCTATACGCCGGGTTTGATCGTGAGAAAACTACACGGTCAAAAATAAGAAATGAACAAAAAAGTGGAAGAAAAGGAGCTAATCAGATGATAAAAAATAATAAAAAGAACTGTTGAAATAAATGTGCCTACTAAGACTTACCACCAAATGTGAAGCTATAGTATAACAATCTATGATTCAGCAACTAGACCACCCATAGGCTAAATATCAAGTAACATCTTAAAAAAGATTAATTTCAATAATTTTAAGATACTACCTGCTTCAATTGATACTAAGTTAAATACAACTGTATCAAATATTTTATGCTACTAAAGAAGTATCTTGTATATCTTCTCAAACAAAGAAGCCCATATCACAGGTAATTTCCAAGACTTACACTAGATACTTAAACAATCAATGAAATAGTTTATTAATTTATTGTGTATCCTCTAAGCTAAGTTTAATTGCAATAGAATAACCAACCTATTAATGAGGAGATTTTATGTGTAAATTTTTTCTCCCATGTCTTGGATATATATACAAGGTCTGTTATGCTGATCATAGAAAGAACTACAAATTAAAAATTTAAATTTTTTAACAAATCAAATATATTAGAATATCAAAAGGTAAGTATGCACATCTCCATATAGGGTCAGAAGGTGTTCATTTTTTAAGGTCTACATTTTTAATTATTGAAACTTTTCTAAACCTAAAATAAAGTGAACGGCTTTAGGATGTACTGTCACTATAAGCTCTCATACATTATTAATTATTAATTATTTTAGTTATATAGTACAATTTTCAATTTTCAATTACATTTTCATCTAACATTTTTTAGTAAATATTAATTATTAATTAACCCTCAAGTCCACATTCATGTAGATCGGGTGTACCTACTGAGACCTCAAAGAGATGTGAATATCTTCCAAAAAACATGCCAAATTGCCAGCAGGATATATAAAATGGGAGCTTGCTTATTCAAAAAATGAAAAAAAATGAATAAACAAAAGAAACATATTAAATAAAGGAGTGATACGTCAGTATCTCATTTAGTCCTTTGGGTGAAACTGTATCCAGTTTAAATATCCAAAAAGTTTCTTTATTTAACAGCATCTTGCTTCTGTCGCCTCCCCTTCGTGGCTCAGGGATATGATCGATCGCCGTGAACTTGAGTGATGACAATGGGTGTTCTAAGTCCAGAAAATGCTTTGCGACTGGTTTGTCGCTAACTCCGTCTCTATATGCTGTCCGTATTTTCGAACGGTGTCCTCGAATACGCTCACATAAAGAAGTTGTGGTCTTGCCCACGTACGACAGGCCACATGGGCACGTTAATTTATAAATAAAATACGGCGTTTTGCATGTAATGGTGTAATTTATATTGAATTCTTGGTTGGTGTGTGGATGGTGGAAAGTACGTGAAGGAACCATGTGACTACAGGTCACGCATCCCAGACATCGGACGCTTCCTCGTTTTTGTGTTTTGTCTACTGGTAAATAACAATGTACAGGATCTGTTTTAACAAGAAAATCCCGGAAATTCTTGTTACGCTTATAACATATAAGCGGTTTCTGCTTAAAAATCTTTGGGAGGGAAGAATCTTGTTCCAATATATTCCAATTCCTTCTGATGGTATTGGTTAACTTGGCTGCCTTTGAATTATAAGTAATCGGGCAGATTAGTCGATTTTCTGTTTCCCTTGAGGTTCTTGGTTGTCCAATTTTGACTTGTTGTAAAACTTCATCTAGATGTTTATTGTTATTAACGTGCCCATGTGGCCAGTCGTATGTGGGCAAGACCACAACTTCTTTATGTGAGCGTATTCGAGGACACCGTTCAAACATACGGACAGCATATAGAGACGGAGTTAGCGACAAACCAGTAGTGATGTACCGAACTGTTCGCTGGCGAATAGTTCCCGGCGAACATAGCGTGTTCGCGTTCGCCGCGGCGGTCGGACACATGCGCGGTTCGATCCGCCCCCTATTCGTCATCATTGAGCAAACTTTGACCCTGTGCCTCACGGTCAGCAGACACATTCCAGCAAATCAGCAGCAGACCCTCCCTTCCACACCCTCCCACCTCCCTCCCAGCATCCATTTTCGATTCATTCTGAAGCTGCATGCTTAGTGAGAGGAGGGAAAGGGTAGCTGCTGCTGATTAGATAGGGAAATTGATAGCTAGGCTAGGGTAGGGTAGGCTCAGTGTCCACTACAATCCTGAAGGACTCATCTGATCTCTGCTGTAAGAACAGCACCCCAAAAAGCCCTTTTTAGGGCTAGAACATCAGTCTGCTTTTTTTTTTCTGTGTAATGTAATTGCAGTTGCCTGCCTGCCAGCTTCTGTGTCAGGCTGGATGCTGTGCCCATTTGCACAGTCAGTGACACCACTCATATCTGTTGTCACAATAGCTTAAGCTTTACATTTAAAAAAAAAAAATCACTGTAATAGAAGAGCAGTTGCCTGCCTGCCAGCTTCTGTGTCAGGCTGGATGCTGTGCTCATTTGCACAGTCAGTGCCACCACTCATATCTGTTGTCACAATAGCTTAAGCTTTACATTTAAAAAAAAATAAAAAAAATTCACTGTAATAGAAGAGCAGTTGCCTGCCTGCCAGCTTCTGTGTCAGGCTGTATGCTGTGCCCATTTGCACAGTCAGTGCCACCACTAATGTCTGTTGTCACAATAGCTTAAGCTTTACATTTAAAAAAAAAAAAATGTCACTGTAATAGAAGAGCAGTTAGTTGTCTGCAAGAGTCTGGGTGTCAGGCCTCCTTCAGCGTGTGCTCTGCAGACCTGTGCCAGCGTACTTTGACAGTTGCCACTCATATCTGGTGTCTCTGTAGCGTGCTTTTACAAAGACAAAAGGTTTCCAGTGTAAGCTAAAAGCAGCTAGTCAGTATCCTTCAAGCGGCTGTGTCAGGCCTTCCTTCAGCGTGTGCCCTGCACAACCCTGCCAGCGTACTTTGACAGTTGCCACTCATATCTGGTGTCTCTGTAGCGTGCTTTTACAAAGAAAAAAGGTTTCCAGTGTAAGCTAATAGCAGCCAGTCAGTGTCCTTTAAGTGGCTGTGTCAGGCCTTCCTTCAGCGTGTGCCCTGCACAACCCTGCCAGCGTACTTTGACAGTTGTCACTCATATCTGGTGTCTCTGTAGCGTGCTTTTACAAAGAAAAAAGGTTTCCAGTGTAAGCTAATAGCAGCCAGTCAGTGTCCTTCAAGCGGCTGTGTCAGGCCTTCCTTCAGCGTGTGCCCTGCACAACCCTGCCAGCGAACTTTGACAGTTGCCACTCATATCTGGTGTCTCTGTAGTGTGCTTTTACAAAGAAAAAAGGTTTCCAGTGTAAGCTAATAGCAGCCAGTCAGTGTCCTTCAAGCGGCTGTGTCAGGCCTTCCTTCAGCGTGTGCCCTGCACAACCCTGCCAGCGTACTTTGACAGTTGCCACTCATATCTGGTGTCTCTGTAGCGTGCTTTTACAAAGAAAAAAGGTTTCCAGTGTAAGCTAATAGCAGCCAGTCAGTGTCCTTCAAGCGGCTGTGTCAGGCCTTCCTTCAGCGTGTGCCCTGCACAACCCTGCCAGCGTACTTTGACAGTTGCCACTCATATCTGGTGTCTCTGTAGCGTGCTTTTACAAAGAAAAAAGGTTTCCAGTGTAAGCTAATAGCAGCCAGTGAGTGTCCTTCAAGTCTCTGTAGCGTGCTTTTAAAACCAAAAATATTTTTTCACTGTTATAGATTGAATAGCAGTTACTTGTCTTCAAGCGGGTGTGTCAGGCCTACAGTGTGTGCTCTGCAGAACTGTTCCAGTGCACATTGCCACTCATATCTGGTGTCTCTGTAGCGTGCTTTTACAAAGAAAAAAGGTTTCCAGTGTAAGCTAATAGCAGCCAGTCAGTGTCCTTCAAACGGCTGTGTCAGGCCTTCCTTATTCACATCTTATACATTCAAGAGCAAACTAGTTATTCCTTCTCGTGGGAGTTTTTCCGCTGTCCTTGTGCCTTCGGTCTAGTACCATGTCAGGGTTGTCTTTCTCTCCTAGACCTGGGTTTGGTCCGGGGTATGGGAAGGGGTAAACCTGGGGACAGGCTACGGTAGGGGAAGAAGAACGGGGGAAATAGACGTCGGAAGCCCCTCATCTCCCTTTGTCTCCTTCTTAGTTAGCACGCTGTGTGCTGTTACCGGGTCTATTCCCTTATCTAACTACTTAACTATGTACAATGTGGGTGTTTGTTCCGTTATGCCCTGTAGATTGTTTAACCTCAGCTTTGTATACCTCAATGTTGGCTGTTGTACCATGGTGTTTGGAGTCGTTGTCTCTCTGCGTCAGAGCAGTTTGGTCTTAGGAGTGGTACTATTCATCCTTCGTGTATATATATATATATATATATATATATATATATATATGTGATATATGTTATTGTTCTAATACGACCCCCTCCTCCTCCTTCCTCAGATATGCCTCCCATATGTTCCTGGCTTCCACTACGTGGTGTGGGGGGTGTAGCCGCTGGCAGGTTTTTGTTTCATATGCTAGGTTTAGGGAGATCTGTTGGAGAAGGCTAGATCTCTCCGGTGGCTGTTGTTGTTTCCAACCTCTTGCTATTAATAAGTTGGCAGCAATCAAAATATGATATGTTAGGTCGGCATGTGCTTTTGGGAATGGGTCAATCGAGATGAAGAGTAGGGCATTTTCTGGTCTCAGATCCCAGGTCCCAGGTCCCATCTTATTTGGTGCTTCAACTACATTAGTTCTGATGCCAACCAACATTCTAGGTCCCCAAGGTTACTGAGCCTGTACATCGTTCGTTAAACCGGATCCCTAATATGAAGTGTCCATTGAGTTAACCATCAGTCCTGGAATGTACATGACTTCATTTCTGCACACCATGTCTACAACAATCCATGCTTGCAACATTGTTTGGAGAGTCTCTGGTTCTGCCCATGATTGTTTGTCTCTTTAATATTATCCATGGCCCTTGTTCTGTCCAACTCTATGGTTCTGCTCGTGGCCATGGTACCACTAGTGTGAGATGGGGGAAAACTCTAGTTCTCAACACACTCCAAGTGCTGTTATTTATTTAAAACATTTTTGGTGAGGCTTTACAGGACAGAGTGCTTCTCCACGGGACATGTTAACTCACGGGCAGCTGGCTCATCAAGGAACCAGAGCAGCTTTCCATGTACAGGTAAGACACGTGCAGCCGGTAAGGATTCAGGCTCTTCTTCCTGGAGGATACGCTGCAAGACACAAGCATTGTAAGTCTACTTAGAGTTGGTGGAGAAAGCAAATACAAAGAACAGTATTCATTGATCAATGCAGACACCTTATATCTTTGTTTAAGCTGCTGATCCCAGATAGGAGACCCGAAAGGTATTAAACTGATCAGAACAATACTAAACTCACCACTCCTATCTGGTGGCACATTAGCTTGCCCGCGCAGTGCCCCAAATTTGAAGTAAGAGGACCGACCAAGCCTTCTTCTTCCATCTCCCTGTTACAGAAATCACTGCCATATCCATACAAATTGTACAGAATATCCAGGATAGTTTTCCAGGGCCAAATGTTGTCGCCTGTTGAACGAGGTGACCTTGCTCGGGTCCCAGGTGTGCGGTTCCTAAAATGGCTGCCATATACACGTCCACTGATAGGAGACGCGAAAGGTATTAAACTGATCAGAACAATACTAAACTCACCACTCCTATCTGGTGGCACATTAGCTTGCCCGCGCAGTGCCCCAAATTTCAAGTAAGAGGACCGACCAAGCATCTTCTTCCATCTCCCTGTTACAGAAATCACTGCCATATCCATACAAATTGTACAGAATATGCAGGATAGGTCTCCAGGGACAAATGTTGTCGCCTGTTGAACGAGGTGACCTTGCTCAGGTCCCAGGTGTGCTGTTCCTAAAATGGCTACCATATACACGTCCACTGATAGGAGACGCGAAAGGTATTAAACGGATAAGAATAGTACACCACTCCTATCAGTAGGTCCCCCCCATTGTGATTTATCCCCCCCACCCACCGCGCAGGGGTGGGGGCCGGGGGGGAGGAAGTAGGTCCCCCCATTGTGATTTATGGCCCCACCCACCGCGCAGGGGTGGGGGCCGGGGGGGGAGGACAGTAGGTCCCCCCATTGTGATTTATGGCCCCCACCCACCGCGCAGGTGTAGCGGCCGGGGGTGGGGGGAGGACAGTAGGTCCTCCCCCAGTGTGTATCAGGGTCCCTGAGGACAGGTGTCAATCCATATCTGCCAAGTGACCCTATGTAGGGGGAACAGTCCCTATTCTGCTCTGTGTCAGTGTGTTTCAGGGATCCTTAGGATAGGTGTCAATCTATATCTGCCAAGTGACCCTATGTAGGGGGAACAGTCTCTATTCTGCTCTGTGTCAGTGTGTATCATGGTCTCTAAGGACGGGGAACAGTCTCTATTCTGCTCTGTGCCAGTGTGTATCAGGGGCTTTGAGCACAGGTGTCAATCCATACCTGCCAAGTGACCCTATGTAGGGGGAACAGTCTCTATTCTGCTCTGTGTCAGTGTTTTTCAGGGATCCTTAGGACAGGTGTCAATCCATACCTGCCAAGTGACCCTATGTGTATCAGGGGCTTTGAGGACGGGGAACAGTCTCTATTCTGCTCTTTGTCAGTGTGTATCATGGTCTCTGAGGACGGGGAACAGTCTCTATTCTACTCTGTGTGAGGAGGAGGAACGGGAAATGAGTAGCTCGGCATTCAACCTTGTGCAAATGTGGTCTTTCATGCTGTCGTGCCTGTTAAGGGACCCTCATATAAAAAGGCTGAAGGAGAACGACCTGTGCTGGGTGTCCACGCTACTAGACCCCCAGTCTCTATTCTGCTCTTTGTCAGTGTGCATCATGGTCTCTGAGGACGGGGAACAGTCTCTATTCTGCTCTGTGTCAGTGTGTATCAGGGGCTTTGAGGACAGGTGTCAATCCATACCTGCCAAGTGACCCTATGTAATGGGAACAGTCCCTATTCTGCTCTGTGTCAGTGTGTATCAGGGTCTCTGAGGACAGGTGTCAATATGTCATATGTCAGGTGTCAATCCATATCCATTGTGATTTAGGAATGTTAGGTGATTTCTGCCCTTTATGGATTAAAACCAGACTCTACATCAACTGTGTAATTTTCCATGGGAGTTTTGCCATGGATCCCCCTCCGGATCCCCCTCCGGCATGCCACAGTCCAGGTGTTAGTCCGAAAATTTCTGGTTCGCGACATCACTACAAACCAGTCGCAAAGCATTTTCTGGACTTACAACACCCTTTGTCATCACTCAAGTTCACGGCGATCGATCATATCCCTGAGCCACGAAGGGGAGGCGACAGAAGCAAGATGCTGTTAAATAAAGAAACTTTTTGGATATTTAAACTGGATACAGTTTCACCCAAAGGACTAAATGAGATACTGACGTATCACTCCTTTATTTAATATGTTTCTTTTGTTTATTCTTTTTTCATTTTTTTTTCATTTTTTTGAATAAGCAAGCTCCCATTTTATTTATCCTGCTGGCAATTTGGCATGTTTTTTGGAAGATATTCACATCTCTTTGAGGTCTCAGTAGGTATACCCGATCTACATGAATGTGGACTTGAGGGTTAATCAATAATTAATATTTACTAAAAAATTTTAGTTGAAAATGTAATTGAAAATTTAAAATTGTACTATATAACTAAAATAATTAATAATTAATAATGTATGAGAGCTTATAGTGATAGTACATCCTAAAGCCACTTTATTTTAGGTTTAGAAAAGTTTCAATAATTAAAAATTTAGACCTTAAAAAAATAACACCTTCTGACCCTATATGGAGATGTGCATACTTACCTTTTGATATTCTAATATATTTGATTTGTTAAAAAATTTAAATTTTTAATTTGTAGTTCTTTCTATGATCAGCATAACAGACCTTGTATATATATCCAAGACATGGGAGAAAAAATGTACACATAAAATCTCCTCATTAATAGGTTGGTTCTTCTATTGCAATTAAACTTAGCTTAGAGGATACACAATAAATTAATAACCTATTTCATTGATTGTTTAATTATCTAGTGTAAGTCTTGGAAATTACCTGTGATATGGGCTTCTTTTTTTGAGAAGATATACAAGATACTTCTTCAGTAGCATAAAAGATTTGATACAGTTGTATTTAACTTAGTATCAATTGAAGCAGGTAGTATCTTAAAATTATTGAAATTAATCTTTTTTAAGATGTTACTTGATATTTAGCCTATGGGTGGTCTGGTTGCTGAATCATAGATTGTTATACTATAGCTTCACATTTGGTGGTAAGTCTAAGTAGGCACATTTATTTCAACAGTTCTTTTTATTATTTTTTATCATCTGATTAGCTCCTTTTCTTCCACTTTTTTGTTCATTTCTTATTTTTGACCGTGTAGTTTTCTCACGATCAAACCCGGCGTATAGCTGTGCGGGTATGCATCACGGTGTCTATGGTGATGACGTTGCATCGCCTTGACGACGACGCATGGTGATGTCATCACGTGGGTGTACGCGGGTCAAATCGGGTTCACAGAGGGCTTGCACATGCGCGGTGAAGTTTGGGGAGCGCCGGGCGATATGAATTTCACCTGGGTAAGTCATTACCTGTTTATCAATATGTGTATATATACGTTATTGTCATCACTTGCATTTGTGGTTTACTTTATCCTGAGGAAGGTCCCTGTGCGGACCGAAACGTCGTTTGTGACACATGGAATAAAACTTATGTATAACTGTATTTTTTTTTTTGTGTTTATTATACATTATCCTCCATAGCCAGTAACCTGTGTTTATTATACATTATCCCCCATAGCCAGTAACCTGTGTTTATTATACATTATCCCCCATAGCCAGTAACCTGTGTTTATTATACATTATTCTCCCATAGCCAGTAACCTGTGTTTATTATACATTATCCCCCCCATAGCCAGTAACCTGTGTTTGTTATACATTATCCCCCCATAACCAGTAACCTGTGTTTATTATACTGTCAGGATATTTATATCGGCAGACATTTTTGTGCTATGATAGAAATGAAAAGTGTATATTGCTCGAATCACTCAGAACAGAGCAGACTCCATTTTGGATTTCAAGCTAACAAAGACACAAATTTCTATCCTTCTGTGACTAACCTAGCCGGAGCTAAAGAATTGATTGTATATACAAACCAAGTGATAAGAAATGAGAACGGGGGATGGATTCTCTGTCTAGATGCTAATGGAATAGAAATAATTCTAAACCCAGACATTAGTGACAGAGAAGATTAAATAATTTAATTTTACTTTCTAAATATTACAAGATCCCATTGTAAGTTAGGGGTCAATTTTAGTTTAAACTGTAATTTTAGAAATTATAACAGAAATTGCAGACACTAAGACTGAGGCAAACTTTTTGAACTGACAAGTAACTTAAAATTATGGCAACCATAAAGATAAGCTAAATGACGTCAGAATAGCCACCAGGAAAAGTTAACTGTTTCCTGGATAGGAAAGTTTAGTGGGACGAGACTGCCCTCTATAGACCAAATTCCTAAATTGCTATATGGAAGGTAACCACACCTCCAGTTTCCCTATTGGTCTGTCACCTAGTGACGAACAGAGAACCTTTCCCTTTAAAAAGTTAAGACAAAGGGAAGAGAGAGGTAAGCAAGAGAGTGAGCAGTCCGGGGCAAGGCAGTCAAAGTGAGCAACGAAGTAAGCAAGGGGAGAAGAAAGACAAGAAGTAAGAATCAAGTGAGTCAGAGCGAGAAAGAAACATTCCTTGACACTTAGCTACCTACTCATCTGATGAGAATGTCTACTCAACTGGTAATTATACTGGTTTATTTAATTAATCTAAATTAATACAAAATTTCTAATAGCATGATATATGACTGGATAAATCACGATCAGATTTCGATATTTAGTTAACTAAGAAATATATAGTTATAACCATTCCATTCTGCAGATGGAATTAGAATAATTATATATATTAATGTGACATATCACATGTTAGCATATCGTGATATTTATCCAGGTGTATTGATTTGCTCTAAAATAAGATAAAATATCTGTTTAGGCAAGTTAAAATTCAGCTTGTAGAATCTGGTAGATTATTTTTATTGGATGGTTCCAGGAAATGACTAATGAGTTGGTTTAGGTGTTATTTTATTTAAAATTACATGAGAATAGATCTTATATGTCCAGAAAGATCTAACCAGCATTGAAAGCGTTATTCTAACTGTTAGCTAAAGTTTTATGGCCTTACGCTGCACCCTGAGCGGTGGGTGGGGGCCCTAAACAAAAGTAAGGGGGAGAACCTAATTTCCTCCCCCTGGCCCCCACCCCTGAGTGGTGGGTGGGGGCCCTAAACACAAATTGGGGGGGACCTAATGTCCTCCCCCTGGCCCCCACCCCTGAGCGGTGGGATGGGGCCCAAAAACAAAAATAAGGGGGGGACCTAATGTCCTCCCCCTGGCCCCCACCCCTGAGCGTCGGGTGGGGGCCCTAAATACATATTTAACCCCCCTCCCCCAGGTGACTAGGGGTCCCCAAACCCCTAGTCACCGCTTCCCCCCAAAAAATAAACTCCTACCTACCCCCCTCACCCTAAAAATAATGAGGGGGGACCATTTAACTAAGTACCTTTAAAAAATAAAAATACACTTACCATTCGATGTTTTCTTTCTTCTAAAATCTTCTTTTTTCAGCCCAAAAAAAGGCCAAATAAAAATCCATAATAACGGACGCAATTTAAAAAAAAAAAAGCGAGCGCAAAAAAAAATAATCCATCTTCACCCGGCGAGGGCTCCGCGCAGACTGCAATTAGGCTCAGAGCACTCTGATTGGTGGGTTTAAGCCATCCAATCAGAATGCTATGACAGGTAGATGAAGAGACTGACAGGTAAGTCTCTACATTTACCTGTCACAGCACTCTGATTGGTTGGTTTGAAATCCACCAATCAGAGTGCTATGTGTCATTTTACACAGCATGGGAAAGTTCCAAAGAAATTCCAAAAGTTTGAACCTTGAAGAGGATCTTTACCCATCTGTCAAGCTTTCTCGATTCCAACTATCTCCTCTACCCTCTTCAAACTGACTTCAGTCCTTTCCATTCTAATGAGACAAACATTAATTAATCTGGTTTGCTCTACAACCTGTATGCCGATGACACCAAGATATTTCTCTCCTCCCCTGATCTCTCCCCATCTTTCCTAGAATTCGTGACCAGTTGCCTTTCTTCTATTTCTGAATGGATGTCCTCCTTCTTTCTGAAACTCAATCTCTCTAAAACTGAGTTTCTTATTTTTCCTCTTCATTATACTGATCCTCCTCTTTCAAGCATCCTTGCAAGCTGCTGTCTTGTTATTATCTTTGATTCTGGCCTCACCTTTGCTCCTTACATCAAATCTGTTGCCATATCATTTCCACCTTACAAACATTGCCCATGTCTGCCTCTTTCTTAACCAAAATTCTGCTAAGTTCTGTTCAGGATTCCAACCTATAGAGGTTGCTGCACTGGTACTGACCTGACCCCTGGCACCAGTCTTCAAACATTTAAGAAGTCCCTAAAAACCCATCTCTTCAGAAAAGCTTATGGCCTCCCAGAGTAACTTCTATTTCACAAACCTGTCACTTGCTCTCTCCTACATTGTCACACTCCACTTTCACCTTCTAACTATTCAACTTTTCAACCTTGTTACTTAGCTGCTCTACCCCCACCCTGCCCTTCCTTTTGTAATTATTTCATTTATTTGTCAAATTTCACCAGTTATAATATTGTAAAGCACTGTGGAATAAGTTGGAACTATATAATTGCAAATAATAATAATGAGAATAATAATAATAATAATAATTAAAAGAAAGGTGAACTTTAACCAAATCAGCATATCCTGCAGAATCTATCAAATGTCCAATATGTATTACTCCCCAATTAGTTACATATACTGCTGTGATAATTATTTCATAGTAAATAAACAATTCCCATAAAGAATCCTTTGGATTACTTTTTTTTCCCTATGTTTTAACTCATTTACATTATATACCATAGCTATTGATACCTCTAACAGTATTTCAGACTACAGTTTAAAGCATGTTGTTTAGTAACGAAATCCATGCTTAACAAATTACTGTCAACGTTATTATTATCAAGCATTAATCTTATGGATGTTAATTGATTTGGCAATATCACTTTAAACTCCTCATCTATAGTTGTCAAATCAGACATAGCAGTAGAAAATAAATTAACCATATAGTCTCTCAATATTAAAATACCTTGCATCAGTTGCATAATAAGTACTTAATACGTACTTAATAAGTGACCACAGAAAAAGAAAAAAAGATCAAGGGCATTTGTACCCTATATTGCCTGTTCATATGGAATATCAATTATTTTCTGTTTAGAACAGTTAACATATTCACAAGGTATATCATCAGTATCTATTATAACATTAATTAATTCTCTAATTCCACTACTAAGTCTACTTTATAAGTAGAACTATCTGTTAGACATTTCTGAAATCGTGGAGTAAACTGTAAAACCTGGAAGTCCGGCATAATGCACAAAATCATTCATCAATAGTGATGTACCGAACTGTCCGCCGGCGAACAGTTCCCGGCGAAATTAGCGTGTTCGCGTTCGCCGCGGCGGGCGGACACATGCGCAGTTCGATCCGCCCCCTATTCGTCATCATTGGGCAAACTTTGACCCTGTGCCTCTCGGTCAGCAGACACATTACAGCCAATCAGCAGCATTCCCTCCCTTCCACACCCTCCAACCTCCCTCCCAGCATCCATTTTCGATTCATTCGGAAGATGCATGCTTAGTGAGAGGAGGGAAAGTTTAGCTGCTGCTGATTACATAGGGAAATTGATAGCTAGGCTAGGGTATTCAGTGTCCACTACAATCCTGAAGGACTCATCTGATCTCTGCTGTAAGGACAGCACCCCAAAAAGCCCTTTTTAGGGCTATAACATCAGGCTGTTTTTTTTTTCCTGTGTAATGTAATTGCAGGTGCCTGCCTGCCAGCTTCTGTGTGAGGTTCACATTGGATACTGTGCCTATTTGCCCAGTGCCACCACTCATATCTGTTTTAACAATAGGTTAAGCTTTACATTTAAAATAAATATTTTTTTTTCACTGTAATAGAAGAGCAGTTGCCTGCCTGCCAGCTTCTGTGTGAGGTTGGATGCCTTGCCCATTTGCACAGTCAGTGCCACCACTCATATCTGTTTTAACAATTGGTTAAGCTTTAGATTTTAAATAAATCATTTTTTTCACTGTAATAGAAGAGCAGTTGCCTGCCTGCCAGCTTCTGTGTGAGGTTCACATTGGATACTGTGCCTATTTGCCCAGTGCCACCACTCATATCTGTTTTAACAATTGGTTAAGCTTTCGATTTAAAAAAAATATTTTTTTTTCACTGTAATAGAAGAGCAGTTAGTTGTCTGCAAGCGTCTGTGTTTCAGGCCTACTTCAGCGTGTGCTCTGCAGACCTGTGCCAGCGTGCTTTGACAGTTGCCAATCATATCTGGTGTCTCTTTAGCGTGCTTTTACAACCAAAATTTTGTTTCCACTGTAATAGAAGAGCAGTTGCCTGCCTGCCAGCTTCTGTGTCAGGTTCACATTGGATACTGTGCCTATTTGCCCAGTGCCACCACTCATATCTGTTTTAACAATTGGTTAAGTTTTCGATTTAAAAGAAATATTTTTTTTTCACTGTAATAGAAGAGCAGTTAGTTGTCTGCAAGCGTCTGTGTTTCAGGCCTACTTCAGCGTTTGCTCTGCAGACCTGTGCCAGCGTGCTTTGACAGTTGCCAATCATATCTGGTGTCTCTTTAGCGTGCTTTTACAACCAAAATGTTGTTTCCACTGTAAAAGAAGAGCAGTTGCCTGCCTGCCAGCTTCTGTGTGAGGTTCACATTGGATACTGTGCCTATTTGCCCAGTGCCACCACTCATATCTGTTTTAACAATTGGTTAAGCTTTAGATTTAAAAGAAATAATTTTTTTTCACTGTAATAGAAGAGCAGTTAGTTGTCTGCAAGCGTCTGTGTTTCAGGCCTACTTCAGCGTGTGCTCTGCAGACCTGTGCCAGCGTGCTTTGACAGTTGCCAATCATATCTGGTGTCTCTTTAGCGTGCTTTTACAACCAAAATTTTGTTTCCACTGTAATAGAAGAGCAGTTGCCTGCCTGCCAGCTTCTGTGCGAGGTTCACATTGGATACTGTGCCTATTTGCCCAGTGCCACCACTCATATCTGTTTTAACAATTGGTTAAGCTTTCGATTTAAAAGAAATAATTTTTTTTCACTGTAATAGAAGAGCAGTTAGTTGTCTGCAAGCGTCTGTGTTTCAGGCCTACTTCAGCGTGTGCTCTGCAGACCTGTGCCAGCGTGCTTTAACAGTTGCCAATCATATCTGGTGTCTCTATAGCGTGCTTTTACAACCAAAATTTTGTTTCCACTGTAATAGAAGAGCAGTTGCCTGCCTGCCAGCTTCTGTGTGAGGTTCACATTGGATACTGTGCCTATTTGCCCAGTGCCACCACTCATATCTGTTTTAACAATTGGTTAAGCTTTCGATTTAAAAAAAATAATTTTTTTTCACTGTAATAGAAGAGCAGTTAGTTGTCTGCAAGCGTCTGTGTTTCAGGCCTATTTCAGCGTGTGCTCTGCAGACCTGTGCCAGCGTGCTTTGACAGTTGCCAGTCATATCTGGTGTCTCTTTAGCGTGCTTTTACAACGAAAATTTTGTTTCCACTGTAATAGAAGAGCAGTTGCCTGCCTGCCAGCTTCTGTGTGAGGTTCACATTGGATACTGTGCCTATTTGCCCAGTGCCACCACTCATATCTGTTTTAACAATTGGTTAAGCTTTCGATTTAAAAGAAATAATTTTTTTTAACTGTAATAGAAGAGCAGTTAGTTGTCTGCAAGCGTCTGTGTTTCAGGCCTACTTCAGCGTGTGCTCTGCAGACCTGTGCCAGCGTGCTTTGACAGTTGCCAATCATATCTGGTGTCTCTATAGCGTGCTTTTACAACCAAAATTTTGTTTCCACTGTAATAGAAGAGCAGTTGCCTGCCTGCCAGCTTCTGTGTGAGGTTCACATTGGATACTGTGCCTATTTGCCCAGTGCCACCACTCATATCTGTTTTAACAATTGGTTAAGCTTTCGATTTAAAAAAAATAATTATTTTTCACTGTAATAGAAGAGCAGTTAGTTGTCTGCAAGCGTCTGTGTTTCAGGCCTACTTCAGCGTGTGCTCTGCAGACCTGTGCCAGCGTGCTTTGACAGTTGCCAATCATATCTGGTGTCTCTTTAGCGTGCTTTTACAACCAAAATTTTGTTTCCACTGTAATAGAAGAGCAGTTGCCTGCCTGCCAGCTTCTGTGTGAGGTTCACATTGGATACTGTGCCTATTTGCCCAGTGCCACCACTCATATCTGTTTTAACAATTGGTTAAAGGGACACTCCAGGCACCCAGACCACTTCTGCTCATTGGAGTGGTCTGGGTGCCAACTCCCACTACCCTTAACCCTGCAACTGTAATTATTGCAGTTTTTCATAAACTGCAATATTTACATTGCAGGGTTAACTCCACCTCTAGTGGCTGTCTATTAGACAGCCACTAGAGGTCACTTCCTTGTTTCCAGCACAGGTTTCCTGTGCTAGAGCGTCGCTGGACGTCCTCACACTGTGTGAGGACCTCCAGCGTCGCTCAAAACCCCATAGGAAAGCATTGAAATGATTTTTCAATGCTTTGCTATGGGGAGACGTAATGCCCATGCGCGGCATTTCCGCGCATGCGCATTAGGTCTCCTCGGCCGGTGAGCGAGATTAGTCTCGCCCACCGGCCGACGTAAGCACTAGGAGGAGCGTCGCGGAGGCGGAGACAGCGGCGAGGGACATCGCAGCTGTCCCAGGTAAGTGACTGAAGGGGTTTTTACCCCTTCAGTAACCGGGGATTGGTGGGTGGGAGGGAGAGGGACCCTCCAGTGCCAGAAAAACGGATCGTTTTTCTGACACTGGAGTTTCCCTTTAAGCTTTCGATTTAAAATAATTTTTTTTTTTCACTGTAATAGAAGAGCAGTTAGTTGTCTGCAAGCGTCTGTGTTTCAGGCCTACTTCAGCGTGTGCTCTGCAGACCTGTGCCAGCGTGCTTTGACAGTTGCCAATCATATCTGGTGTCTCTTTAGCGTGCTTTTACAACCAAAATTTTGTTTCCACTGTAATAGAAGAGCAGTTGCCTGCCTGCCAGCTTCTGTGTGAGGTTCACATTGGATACTGCGCCTATTTGCCCAGTGCCACCACTCATATCTGTTTTAACAATTGGTTAAGCTTTCGATTTAAAAGAAAAAAATTTTTTTCACTGTAATAGAAGAGCAGTTAGTTGTCTGCAAGCGTTTGTGTTTCAGGCCTACTTCAGCGTGTGCTCTGCAGACCTGTGCCAGCGTGCTTTGACAGTTGCCAATCATATCTGGTGTCTCTATAGCGTGCTTTTACAACCAAAATTTTGTTTCCACTGTAATAGAAGAGCAGTTGCCTGCCTGCCTGCCAGCTTCTGTGTGAGGTTCACATTGGATACTGTGCCTATTTGCCCAGTGCCACCACTCATATCTGTTTTAACAATTGGTTAAGCTTTCGATTTAAAAAAAATATTTTTTTTTCACTGTAAAAAAGAGCAGTTAGTTGTCTGCAAGCGTCTGTGTTTCAGGCCTACTTCAGCGTGTGCTCTGCAGACCTGTGCCAGCGTGCTTTGACAGTTGCCAATCATATCTGGTGTCTCTTGAGCGTGCTTTTACAACCAAAATTTTGTTTCCACTGTAATAGAAGAGCAGTTGCCTGCCTGCCAGCTTCTGTGTGAGGTTCACATTGGATACTGTGCCTATTTGCCCAGTGCCACCACTCATATCTGTTTTAACAATTGGTTAAGCTTTCGATTTAAAAAAAATAATTATTTTTCACTGTAATAGAAGAGCAGTTAGTTGTCTGCAAGCGTCTGTGTTTCAGGCCTACTTCAGCGTGTGCTCTGCAGACCTGTGCCAGCGTGCTTTGACAGTTGCCAATCATATCTGGTGTCTCTTTAGCGTGCTTTTACAACCAAAATTTTGTTTCCACTGTAATAGAAGAGCAGTTGCCTGCCTGCCAGCTTCTGTGTGAGGTTCACATTGGATACTGTGCCTATTTGCCCAGTGCCACCACTCATATCTGTTTTAACAATTGGTTAAGCTTTCGATTTAAAAAAAATAATTATTTTTCACTGTAATAGAAGAGCAGTTAGTTGTCTGCAAGCGTTTGTGTTTCAGGCCTACTTCAGCGTGTGCTCTGCAGACCTGTGCCAGCGTGCTTTGACAGTTGCCAATCATATCTGGTGTCTCTATAGCGTGCTTTTACAACCAAAATTTTGTTTCCACTGTAATAGAAGAGCAGTTGCCTGCCTGCCTGCCAGCTTCTGTGTGAGGTTCACATTGGATACTGTGCCTATTTGCCCAGTGCCACCACTCATATCTGTTTTAACAATTGGTTAAGCTTTCGATTTAAAAAAAATATTTTTTTTTCACTGTAAAAAAGAGCAGTTAGTTGTCTGCAAGCGTCTGTGTTTCAGGCCTACTTCAGCGTGTGCTCTGCAGACCTGTGCCAGCGTGCTTTGACAGTTGCCAATCATATCTGGTGTCTCTTGAGCGTGCTTTTACAACCAAAATTTTGTTTCCACTGTAATAGAAGAGCAGTTGCCTGCCTGCCAGCTTCTGTGTGAGGTTCACATTGGATACTGTGCCTATTTGCCCAGTGCCACCACTCATATCTGTTTTAACAATTGGTTAAGCTTTCGATTTAAAAAAAATAATTATTTTTCACTGTAATAGAAGAGCAGTTAGTTGTCTGCAAGCGTCTGTGTTTCAGGCCTACTTCAGCGTGTGCTCTGCAGACCTGTGCCAGCGTGCTTTGACAGTTGCCAATCATATCTGGTGTCTCTTTAGCGTGCTTTTACAACCAAAATTTTGTTTCCACTGTAATAGAAGAGCAGTTGCCTGCCTGCCAGCTTCTGTGTGAGGTTCACATTGGATACTGTGCCTATTTGCCCAGTGCCACCACTCATATCTGTTTTAACAATTGGTTAAAGGGACACTCCAGGCACCCAGACAACTTCTGCTCATTGGAGTGGTCTGGGTGCCAACTCCCACTACCCTTAACCCTGCAACTGTAATTATTGCAGTTTTTCATAAACTGCAATATTTACATTGCAGGGTTAACTCCACCTCTAGTGGCTGTCTATTAGACAGCCACTAGAGGTCACTTCCTTGTTTCCAGCACAGGTTTCCTGTGCTAGAGCGTCGCTGGACGTCCTCACACTGTGTGAGGACCTCCAGCGTCGCTCAAAACCCCATAGGAAAGCATTGAAATGATTTTTCAATGCTTTGCTATGGGGAGACGTAATGCGCATGCGCGGCATTTCCGCGCATGCGCATTAGGTCTCCTCGGCCGGTGAGCGAGATTAGTCTCGCCCACCGGCCGACGTAAGCACTAGGAGGAGCGTCGCGGAGGCGGAGACAGCGGCGAGGGACATCGCAGCTGTCCCAGGTAAGTGACTGAAGGGGTTTTTACCCCTTCAGTAACCGGGGATTGGTGGGTGGGAGGGAGAGGGACCCTCCAGTGCCAGAAAAACGGATCGTTTTTCTGGCACTGGAGTTTCCCTTTAAGCTTTCGATTTAAAATAAAAAATTTTTTTCACTGTAATAGAAGAGCAGTTAGTTGTCTGCAAGCGTCTGTGTTTCAGGCCTACTTCAGCGTGTGCTCTGCAGACCTGTGCCAGCGTGCTTTGACAGTTGCCAATCATATCTGGTGTCTCTTTAGCGTGCTTTTACAACCAAAATTTTGTTTCCACTGTAATAGAAGAGCAGTTGCCTGCCTGCCAGCTTCTGTGTGAGGTTCACATTGGATACTGCGCCTATTTGCCCAGTGCCACCACTCATATCTGTTTTAACAATTGGTTAAGCTTTCGATTTAAAAGAAAATTTTTTTTTTCACTGTAATAGAAGAGCAGTTAGTTGTCTGCAAGCGTTTGTGTTTCAGGCCTACTTCAGCGTGTGCTCTGCAGACCTGTGCCAGCGTGCTTTGACAGTTGCCAATCATATCTGGTGTCTCTATAGCGTGCTTTTACAACCAAAATTTTGTTTCCACTGTAATAGAAGAGCAGTTGCCTGCCTGCCTGCCAGCTTCTGTGTGAGGTTCACATTGGATACTGTGCCTATTTGCCCAGTGCCACCACTCATATCTGTTTTAACAATTGGTTAAGCTTTCGATTTAAAAAAAATATATTTTTTTCACTGTAAAAAAGAGCAGTTAGTTGTCTGCAAGCGTCTGTGTTTCAGGCCTACTTCAGCGTGTGCTCTGCAGACCTGTGCCAGCGTGCTTTGACAGTTGCCAATCATATCTGGTGTCTCTTGAGCGTGCTTTTACAACCAAAATTTTGTTTCCACTGTAATAGAAGAGCAGTTGCCTGCCTGCCAGCTTCTGTGTGAGGTTCACATTGGATACTGTGCCTATTTGCCCAGTGCCACCACTCATATCTGTTTTAACAATTGGTTAAGCTTTAGATTTAAAAGAAATATTTTTTTTTCACTGTAATAGAAGAGCAGTTAGTTGTCTGCAAGCATCTTGGTGTCAGGCCTACTTCAGCGTGTGCTCTGCAGACCTGTGCCAGCGTGCTTTGACAGTTGCCAATCATGTCTGGTGTCTCTATAGCGTGCTTTTAAAAACAAAATTTGTTTTTCACTGTTATAGATTGAATAGCAGTTACTTGTCTTCAAGCGGGTGTCTCAGGCCTACAGTGTGTGCTCTGCAGAACTGTTCCAGTGCACATTGCCAATCATATCTGGTCTCACAGTAGCTTGCACGCATAGTACCACAAATCCCCCAAAAAATGACAGGCAGAGGCAGGCCACCCCGCAGGGGCCTTCGTGGTCGTGGTGCTGTGATTCCCTTTTGCCCTAGAATAATGCCCAGTTTTCAGAAGCCACGTACCCTGAACTTGAAAAGTTCTGAGGACTTAGTTGACTGGCTAACACAGGACACCCAATCTTGTACAGCCTCCGCTCGGAACCTTGACGCACCATGCTCCTCCAGCTTAGCTTCAGGCACCTCTCAAGATAGCACTCACCCGCCTGCCGCCACCACCAAAACTAGCACCACAGCCGCTTTACTTGGTATGTCAGAGGAGTTATTCACACACCCGTTTGAAGAAATGAGTGATGCGCAACCATTATTGCTAGAGGATGTAGATAACAGGGATATGTCTCAGGCAGGCAGCATTAAACACATGGAGGTACGGTGTGATGATGATGATGTTGTACCCGCTGCTGCTTCCTTTTCTGCGTTGTCAGATACAAGCGAAGCGGTTGATGATGACGATGCGTCCATGGATGTCACGTGGGTGCCCGCTAGAAGAGAAGAAGAACAGGGCGAAAGTTCAGATGGGGAGACAGAGAGGAGGAGGAGGAGACGAGTTGGAAGCAGGGGGGGGTCGTCGCAAGGAGCTAGTGGCACAGTCAGACAGCATGCATCGGCACCCGGGGTCAGCCCGACAGCACGCCAATCAACGCATGCTGTGTCCACCACCAGAATGCCGTCATTGCAGAGCTCAGCAGTGTGGCATTTTTTTTGTGTGTCTGCCTCTGACAACAGCGATGCCATTTGCAACCTGTGCCAAAGGAAACGTCGTGGGAGGTCCAACACCCACCTAGGTACAACTGCTTTGCGTAGGCACATGATCTCACATCACAAACGCCTATGGGATCAACACATGAGTACAAGCAGCACGCCTACTCTAAGCCGCCATCCTCCTCCTGGTCCAGCATCTTCAGCCACGTCAACCACTGCTGTCCTTCTTGCCCCCTCTCAACCATCCGCCACTCCGTCTCCCACCTTGAGCAGTTCCCGCTCATCTGCCCACAGTCATGTGTTTCTGTCAAGGACATGTTTGAGCGTAAGAAGCCAATGTCACCAAGTCACCCCCTTGCCCAGCGTCTGACAGCTGGCTTGTCCGAACTATTAGCCCGCCAGCTTTTACCATACAATCTGGTTGAGTCTGAGGCGTTCAAAAAATTTGTAGCTATTGGGACACCGCATTGGAAGGTACCCAGACGGAATTTCTTTTCACAAAAGGCAATCCCCAACTTGTACTCGATTGTGCAAAAGGAAGTCATGGCATGTCTGGCACACAGTGTTGGGGCAAGGGTCCATCTGACCACTGATACCTGGTCTGCAAAGCATGGTCAGGGCAGGTATATCACCTACACTGCGCATTGGGTAAACCTGCTGACGGCTGACAAGCAAGGAATGCGTGGCATTGCAGAGGAGTTGGTGACACCGCCACGAATTGCAGGCAGTCCTGCTGCCACCTCCTTTACTCCTCCTACTCCATCCTCTTCCATAACCTCCTCGGCTGAGTCCTCTTGTGCCGCTGCTTCTTGCTCCACATCAACGGCACCCCCCCAGCTCCCCAGGTACTATTCCACATCCCGGATACGGCAGTGTCACGCCGTCTTGGGTTTGACTTGCTTGAAAGCAGAGAGTCACACCGGACAAGCACTCCTGTCCGCCCTGAACGCACAGGTGGAAAAGTGGCTGACTCCGCAGCAACTGGATATTGGCAAAGTGGTGTGTGACAACGGAAAAAATTTGATAGCGGCATTGAAGTTGGGCAAGTTGACACATGTGCCGTGCATGGCACATGTGTGTAATCTGATCGTACAACGCTTTGTGCATAAGTACACAGGCTTACAGGACGTCCTGAAGCAGGCCAGGAAGGTGTGTGGCCATTTCAGGCGTTCCTACACGGCCATGGCTCACTTTGCCGATATCCAGCGGCGAAACAACATGCCAGTGAGGCGCTTGATTTGCGACAGCCCTACACGTTGGAATTCAACACTCCTAATGTTCGACCGCCTGCTCCAACAAGAAAAAGCTGTTAATGAATATTTGTATGACCGGGGTGCTAGGACAGCCTCTGGGGAGCTGGGATTTTTTTTGCCACGTTACTGGACGCTCATGCGCAATGCCTGTAGGCTCATGCGTCCTTTTGAGGAGGTGACAAACCTAGTCAGACGCAATGAAGGCACCATCAGCGACATCATACCATTTGTTTTCTTCATGGAGTGTGCCCTGCGAAGAGTGCTGGATCAGGCTGTAGATGAGTCCCGTATTGTTATTTGTCGTCACTACCTTCCCGCGTCGGGAAGATTTCTTGCACAGGGCGCCCAAAGGCCTAAGGCTGGCCCTGCGCATGGGTCAGTGGCTCTGGATCAGACTTCCCTCCAATTGATCAAAGTTAAAGGATTTCAAGTGGACTGATTACAATTACAGGGCCTCTAAAGAGTCCTGTATTGTTATTTGTCGTCACTACCTTCCCGCGTCGGGAGTGGGTCATTTGCGCCCCTGCTGCCTTCCTTGCATGTGGTAGCTGTTTGTCAGGGATTTGTCAATCCATATCTGCCAAGTGACCCTATGACAGGGTGAAGATTTCTTGCACATGGGTGTGACAGGGTGAAGATTTCTTGCACAGGGCGCCCAAAGGCCTAAGGCTGGCCCTACGCATGGGTCAGTGGCTCTGCACCAGACTTCCCTCCAACTGATCAAAGTTAAAGGATTTCAAGTGGACTGATTACAATTACAGGGCCTCTAAAGAGTCCTGTATTGTTATTTGTCGTCACTACCTTCCCGCGTCGGTAAGATTTCTTGCACAGGGCGCCCAAAGGCCTAAGGCTGGCCCTGCGCATGGGTCAGTGGCTCTGCACCAGACTTCCCTCCAATTGATCAAAGTTAAAGGATTTCAAGTGGACTGATTACAATTACAGGGCCTCTAAAGAGTCCTGTATTGTTATTTGTCGTCACTACCTTCCCGCGTCGGGAGTGGGTCATTTGCGCCCCTGCTGCCTTCCTTGCATGTGGTAGCTGTTTGTCAGGGATTTGTCAATCCATATCTGCCAAGTGACCCTATGTAGGGGTAACAGTCCCTATTCTGCTCTGTGTCAGTGTGTATCATGGTCTCTGTGGACAGGGAACAGTCTCTATTCTGCTCTGTGTCAGTGTGTATCAGGGATCATTAGGATAGGTGTCAATCCATATCTGCCAAGTGACCCTATGTAGGGGGAACAGTCTCTATTCTGCTCTGTGTCAGTGTGTATCAGGGATCATAAGGATAGGTGTCAATCCATATCTGCCAAGTGACCCTATGTAGGGGGAACAGTCTCTATTCTGCTCTGTGTCAGTGTGTATCAGGGATCATTAGGATAGGTGTCAATCCATATCTGCCAAGTGACCCTATGTAGGAGGAACAGTCTCTATTCTGCTCTGTGTCAGTGTGTATCAGGGATCATTAGGATAGGTGTCAATCCATATCTGCCAAGTGACCCTATGTAGGGGGAACAGTCTCTATTCTGCTCTGTGTCAGTGTGTATCATGGTCTCTGTGGACGGTGAACAGTCTCTATTCTGCTCTGTGTCAGTGTGTATCATGGTCTCTGTGGACAGGGAACAGTCTCTATTCTGCTCTGTGTCAGTGTGTATCAGGGATCATTAGGATAGGTGTCAATCCATATCTGCCAAGTGACCCTATGTAGGGGGAACAGTCTCTATTCTGCTCTGTGTCAGTGTGTATCATGGTCTCTGTGGACAGGGAACAGTCTCTATTCTGCTCTGTGTCAGTGTGTATCAGGGGTTTTGAGGACAGGTGTCAATCCATATCTGCCAAGTGACCCTATGTAGGGGGAACAGTCTCTATTCTGCTCTGTGTCAGTGTGTATCAGGGATCATTAGGATAGGTGTCAATCCATATCTGCCAGGTGACCCTATGTAGGGGGAACAGTCTCTATTCTGCTCTGTGTCAGTGTGTATCAGGGATCATTAGGATAGGTGTCAATCCATATCTGCCAAGTGACCCTATGTAGGAGGAACAGTCCCTATTCTGCTCTGTGTCACTGTGTATCAGGGATCATTAGGATAGGTGTCAATCCATATCTGCCAAGTGACCCTATGTAGGGGTAACAGTCCCTATTCTGCTCTGTGTCAGTGTGTATCATGGTCTCTGTGGACAGGGAACAGTCTCTATTCTGCTCTGTGTCAGTGTGTATCAGGGGTTTTGAGGACAGGTGTCAATCCATATCTGCCAAGTGACCCTATGTAGGGGGAACAGTCTCTATTCTGCTCTGTGTCAGTGTGTATCAGGGATCATTAGGACAGGTGTCAATCCATATCTGCCAAGTGACCCTATGTAGGAGGAACAGTCCCTATTCTGCTCTGTGTCAGTGTGTATCAGGGATCATTAGGATAGGTGTCAATCCATATCTGCCAAGTGACCCTATGTAGGGGGAACAGTCTCTATTCTGCTCTGTGTCAGTGTGTATCAGGGGTTTTGAGGACAGGTGTCAATCCATATCTGCCAAGTGACCCTATGTAGGGGGAACAGTCCCTATTCTGCTCTGTGTCAGTGTGTATCAGGGGTTTTGAGGACAGGTGTCAATCCTTATCTGCCAAGTGACCCTATGTAGGGTCCCTATTCTGTCCCTATTCTGCTCTGTGTCAGTGTGTATCAGGGGTTTTGAGGACAGGTGTCAATCCATATCTGCCAAGTGACCCTATGTAGGGGGAACAGTCTCTATTCTGCTCTGTGTCAGTGTGTATCAGGGCTGGGCTTTGAGGACAGGTGTCAATGTTAGGTGATTTCTGCCCTTTATGGATTAAAAGCAGACTCTGCATCAACTGTGCAATTTTCCATGGGAGTTTTGCCATGGATCCCCCTCTGGCATGCCACAGTCCAGGTGTTAGTCCCCTTGAAACAACTTTTCCATCACTATTGTGGCCAGAAAGAGTCCCTGTTGTTTTTAAAATTCGCCTGCCCATTGAAGTCAATGGCGGTTCGCGCGGTTCGCCGGTTCGCGAACATTTGCGGAAGTTCGCGTTCGCCGTTCGCGAACCGAAAATTCCGGGTTCGCGACAACACTATTCATCAATCATCTTCGGTTGCTACTTGAAGTAGTCATCAATTCAATTATAAAATGGAAAACATTGGTAATTCCAGACAGTGATCTGTGGGTTGCTAATTCCTTTCTTAAGCAGTTGCTGCTCTGTAATTCCATTTTATCCTTTGCAAGAATGGCTGTAATAAGAAGTACTAAGAAAAGCAGAACCACATGGTTTATGTGAATGTTCCATTCTGTAAGTGATCTGAACATTTTATTCCTGCCATTGTTTTCCCATGCTGCAGATATAACACATCTACACCTCAACAACTAATTTTATTTTTGCAGCTAAGTCTGAAGATGTACTGTCCCAGGTACACCTCTTGGGCTTCCAGTGATCTATAAAATTGTGGTATTGTCTTGTTTTCTCAAATCTTTTTATTTGGAAATGTATATAAAATGTAAAATGCTACGCTGACAATTTTAATAATTTCATAATTAAACATAATGTATTAAATTAATGTAGTAATTGTGCAATTAATTACATTTAGCAGTTTCCTATATCTTTGAGTAATAGACTTGTACACAGAAGAAGAATTTGGTTTGGCCGAATCACTTCATTCGAAAATAACACTCATTTTGGATAGTTGTCATGTAGTGAATTAGCTAGTCTGAATATTGTCTGTGCAAAATATATGGGAAAGTGATTTGGAGAAACCAAAAAGGTGTAGGTGTCTGTCTCTCTCTCTCTGTCTCTCTCTGTCTCTCTCTCTCTCTCTCTCTCTCTCTCTCTCTCTCTATATATATATATATATATATATATATATATATTAAAGCCATAGAGTTATTAACATAAAACAAACAGGGGGAGGGGAAAAGTCAGTTGTGGTGTGCCAGAACTGACGATGCGGTAGGCCAGAAATAAAAGAGGGTCTACCTTATGTAATGATAATAAAAGGAGGAGTGGTGGGTGGGGCAAATTGCCAGACCTGAGACGGTAGTGAGGAGAAGCTGGTGCTCCTTAAGAAGGAAACCAAGCCCCTCCCACAACTTCAGACCCAGCCTTCCATATATATATATATATATATATATATATATATAAAATATATATATATTGTTTTTCCCCTGTTTTGGTCACTTTTCGATTGATCTGTGAATAAAGTCAACAATTATTGTCTGTCCCTTAGCCATCAATCATTTTTTTACCGTCAATCACAAATCAAATGACCATGCTTATTCCTTGTGTGTTGTTTTTTCGGTTATTCATCTATATACAAATTATGGACGACTCACACATTAACCTCAATTCGGACGAATTGCAATTCAGACAAAAATGTATACACAAGTCTACTGAGTAACACATGATATCCAATGTATTTTAACCGTTTGAGTGCCAGAACTGTGAACCGCCTGCATTTCTTTGTTATGTGTTGGATGCATTTCTTACAGCTGTCATGGTTGATTATATATTTCCTACCTGTTCTATGTAAAATGTTGTATTTATTGTGTATGTGTATTAATATTGTTTTTGTATTTTATTGTACCCTAATGTAACAATGCAATGATTTGTGGACCCTGGACAATTACATGAAAATGAGAGAAATCTCAATGTATCTTTCCTGGTAAAATATTTTATAAATAAATAAAATAGAATACATTTCTAAGTCTCTATCCAACAAGCCAGCAGGTGGGGTTTACAAAGATAGTCGAGAAGTCTAATCCCAAGGGTGGATTACAATTACAATATAACCAGCTGCTACTTGTCCCTGGTTTTCAGTTTGTCAGAATTCTCTGATAACTGATAAATAAACCCCTCATTCACCCTAATTCTTTCAACCCATTCCTTTAGTACATTCAGAAAACCAATTTTGTAAGTGGAACTTTTAACAACAAGACATTAATAGAAACCTGCTTAGCTCTAAAGCACTGATTGAGAAGGATTTGTTTTTAGTTTCAAATTATATGGACTAGTAATATAACAAATGGGCAGGTACATGCGCCAATTCATTGTTCTTTGTCAAGAAAATAAATATTTTTGTTGATTTTTGAGCATATACTTTCTTCATGCTCAAATTTTAGACATCTCATAAATTACATAATAAAAACACATAGCTGAACAGTCGCACCAATTTTTATATTTATATATTTATATTCCCTTGTTTCTTATTTTAAAATCTTATATATGCTACCAAAGTATTGTGTGGAGACAGAGCACTGTCTATTCAGATATTTTAAGTTATAAAGTGTTACAGTCATAAAAAGTCCTTGTTATTTTTTACTGAACCTCTAATGAGATGTATCACTTTTTATGAGGCCTTCAAGCTGGTTTCAAGCAATTCATAAATTGATGTCTAAAAATGCCTCTCACTTGGAACCCCAAATAAATATCTGTCCATAAATTGTCACAAACCTGAGTTGATGCATTTGTCTTCGGGAGCCTTTTTCTTACCTTAGCTCTCCATTTGTCCTTTCAAGTTTTTATAAAGGTACATTTTTAAATGTTCATAGGAATCATTTGTATCTGTTTGTAACATAAAAATAATTATTTACTAAATGATTTAGACATTTTACAGACCAATATGACAACATTCATATATACAAAATAAAAAGACAAAATATTTGATTTTAAAAAGTTTTAATTAATTTAAAAGGAATACGTTTATAAATCCATTTATGTATTTAAATGTGTGATTAAAAATATACTACATGCAGAATTAGCATGAAGTATTTGAAACAAACACTTTTTTTTCCAATTTCCAAAATATATGTTGAACACTTTTAGTATCTATGTCATTAATACATGTTTGTAACATATGTATAATGTGACATTTTTATCATGTTAAACAACATTATATGGAATAGCACACTATCTTAACCCCTTAAGGACGGAGCCAAATGTACACGAAACAAAATGTAAACAAAACCTGGCATTTGCGCTATATGTCTGTCCAACCGTAATTCACCTCTTTCATATTAAATGCAACCCCCTTATTATATATCATTTTATTCAGGGGAAACAGGGCTTTCATTTAATATCAAATATTTAGCTATGAAACATAATTTAATATGAAAAAAATATAAAACAATGGGAGAAAATAAGATTTTTTTTCTTTTTTTAGTTCTACATGACATTTGAACTGTCAATGTCATAATACTGTTTGCTTTTACTGCAATAAAATACACATATTTGTATTCAGCAAAGTCTCACGTGTAAAACAGTACCCCCTATGTACAGGTTTTATGGTGTTTTGGGAAGTTACAGGGTCAAATATAGCGTGTTACATTTGAAATTGAAATTCGCCAGATTGGTTACGTTGCCTTTGAGACTGTATAGTAGCCCAGGAAATAAATTTACACCCATAATGGCATACCATTTGCAATAGTAGACAACTCAAGGTATTGCAAATGGGGTATGTCCAGTCTTTTTTAGTAGCCATTTGGTCACAAACACTGGCCAAAGTTAGCGTTGGTATTTGTTTGTGTGTGAAAAATGCAAAAAAACGCCAATTTTGGCCAGTGTTTGTGACTAAGTGGCTACTAAAAAAGACTGGACATACCCCATTTGCAAAACATTGGGTTGTCTACTATTGCAAATAGTATGCCATCATAGGGGTAATTTTCATTGTTGGGCTACCATAGGGTCATAAAGGCAACGTAAGCAATCTGGCGAATTTTAATGTGTAAAAAATGAAACACAAGCCTTATATTTGACGCTGTAATTTTTTAAAACACCATAAAACCTGTACATGAGGGGTACTGTTGTACTCGGGAGACTTCGCTGAACACAAATACTTGTGTTTCAAAACAGTAAAAAGTATTGCAGCAATAATATCGTCCGTGTAAGTGCTGTTTGTGCGTGAAAAATGCAAAAAACTTCACTTTTACTGGCGATATCATCGTTGTAATACATTTTACTGTTTTGAAACACTAATATTTGTGTTCAGCGAAGTCTCCTGAGTAAAACAGTACCCCCATGTACAGGTTTTATGGTGTCTTGGAAAGTTATAGGGTTAAATATAGTGCTAGCAAATTAAATTCCCTATACTTTCGGCATGGGTTGTCAGGCAGGTCCCACTAATTGTAATTAATTAGGATACCTAATTATGTAAAAATATTACATAAATATATGTGTAGAATTAATATATGTATATATATACATATGTGTATATATACTATATATATATATATATATATATATATATATATATATAATTTTTTTAAATATTTTTATTTATATATAGGTATATATATATAGTGATATATATGTATATATTTATGTATATAGATATATATTATTTCGCTCTACATGTATTTTGATATAAATATATATATATATTAATATCACAATACAGTTAGAACGAAACAAAACACATCTATATATTTTTCAATATTTCATTTTTAATAATTTTTTTTTACGTATTTAAATATTTTTTTATATTATATATAAATATATATATAGCAATAATTATATATATATTTAATCAATATCAGTCTACGTGTAATTTGATATTAATATATATATATAATTATATATATATTAATATTAAAATACACCTAGACCGTGTATGTGTGTGTGTGTGTGTATATGTGTATATATATACTTAGATCATATATATATATATATATAATGTATATATATGATCTAAGTATATATATATTTTTTTACACTCAAAGAGCGATCACATGGTCCCCTATAGCTGGCTAGGGGTCTGCCAGCAGGGGGGCTGTCTGAAATGTCAGACAGTCCCCCTGCTGGTGGGAAGTAAAAAAAAAATATTAAACATGTGTAAAAACAAATTTTAAATATTTTTATATATATATATATATAATATGTATATATATTATATATATAATATATATATATACATATTATATATATGTAACGTCATACAAAGTGTATTTTAATATTCGTTTTTAGTATATAGTTATTTATTATATTATATAGTTATAGTATATAGTTAGTTATTAGTATATACCATATATACCATATATACTTGAGTATAAGCCGACCCGAATATAAGCCGAGGCCCCTAATTTTACCCCCCAAAATTGGGAAAACGTATTGACTCGAGTATAAGACTAGGGTGGGAAATGCAGCAGCTACTGGTAAATTTCTAAATAAAATTAGATCCTAAAATAAAAAATGATATTAATTGAATATTTATTTACAGTGTGTGTATATAATGAATGCAGTGTGTGTGTGCATGAATGCAGTGTGTGTGTGTATGAATGCAGTGTGTGTGTATAAGTGCAGTGTGTGTATGAGTGCAGTGTGTGTATATGAGTGCAGTGTGTGTATATGAGTGCAGTGTGTGTGTATGAATGCAGTGTGTGTGTGTGTGTGTGTATGAGTGCAGTATGTTTATGAGTGCAGTGTGTGTATGAATGCAGTGCAGTGTGTGTGTGTGTGTGTGTTGCAGAGCCTTGGTGGGGGGTGGGGAATTTTATTATTATTATTTTTTAATTATTTTAATAATTTTTTTATTATTATTTTTTATTTTATTTAATTATTATTTAATTTTTTTTCGTCCCCCTCCCTGCTTGATACATGGCAGGGAGGGGGCTCTCACTCCCTGGTGGTCCAGTGGATGGGCACTATGTAGGAGGGGGGCTGGCAGGAAGCACTTACCTCTCCTGCAGCTCCTGTCAGCTCCCTCCTCCTCCGTGCCGGTCCGGTCAGCTCCCTCTGCCAGCTCACACTGTAAGTCTTGCGAGAGCCGCGGGGTCATAGTGCGGCTCTCGCGAGACTTACACTGGGAGCTGATAGAGGTGCTGACCGGACCGGCGCGGAGGAGGAGGGAGCTGACAGGAGCTGCATGAGAGGTAAGTAAACGCTCTGCAGCCCCCCCAGTCTGTATTATGGCAATGTAAGACAATTGACTCGAGTATAAGCCGAGTTGGGGGTTTTCAGCACAAAAAATGTGCTGAAAAATTCGGCTTATACTCGAGTATATACAGTATATTAATATTAAAATACACTTAGAATGACGTTACATATATATAATATGTATGTATATTATATATATATAATAGATGTACATATATATATTATATATAAATACGTATAATTAAAATAATAAATAAATAAAATAATAAAATAAATAAACAAAATATTGAAACAAAATTTAATATAAATTATATATGCATATGTAATTTCATTCTAACTGTATTTTGTTATTAATATATATATATATATCAGTAACAAAATACACTTAGAATGACATTCTATATATATCTATCTATATATAAAATACAAATAACCGCACATATATATATATATATATATATAGATAGATAAATACATATAATTACATAAAAGATTACATTAGTATACACGTAGAATTTAAATACCTATAAATGCAAATATATATTAAAATTCTACGTGTATATTTAAATAATCTTTTAACATAATTATGTGATTTGATTAATTCAAATTTGATTGACATGCCTGACAACACAGGGAGAAAGTGCAGAGAATTTAATTCGCAAGCACTATATTTGACCCTGTAACAAGACACCATAAAACCTGTACATAGGCGGTACTGTTTTACTCGGGAGACTTCGCTGAACTCAAATATTAGTGTTTCAAACTGGTAAATTGTATTACAACGATGATATTTTAAGTAAAAGTGAAGTTTTTCGCATTTTTTACAAACGAACTGCACTTTTATGGTCTATATTATTGTTGTAATCTGTTTTACTGTTTTAAAACACTAATATTTGTGTTTAGTGAAGTCTCCCGAGAAAAACAGTACCCCCCATGTACAGGTTTTATGGTGTTTTGGAAAGTTAGAGGGTCACATATAAGGCTCGCATTTCATATTTTTGACATTGAAATTTGCCAGATTGGTTATGTTGCCTTTGAGAGCGTATGGTAGCCTAGGAATGAGAATTACCCCTGTGACGAGACCAACCTCATCACATTGCATTGGAGGAGCCTGGTTGCCAGGGCCGGACTGGGGATACAAAGCAGCCCTGGAAAAAAAAAAATCTATGCCAGCCCCATAAGTCATTGCGCCATATATTGCCGTATGTAATATGTAAGGCAATGTCTTGCCACCCCAGATGGTTGAGTATATATATATATATATATATATATACACACACACACATTAAGCATTCTCACATGCAGTGTTTACATTGCTTCCTAGTGACACCTCTAGTGACAGTCACTCAGACAGTCACTAGAGGTGCTTCCTGTGTCAGTGCTGCACAGCGTGATTGCACAGTGTGCAGCACCTACTATCAGGGCCTTTGCAGCCAATCCTATGGCAGAGCATTGGATTGGCTCAGATCATCATGCTTGATGATGTCAGCCATAGAGGCAGGGCCAGTGAGGGGAGACCAGCACGGCGTGGGGAGAAAAAAAAAAGGTGAGTAAAAACACTTTTTAAATACACACAGACACACAATGACACAGACACACACACACACCATGACACAGACACACACACACACCATGACACAGACACACACACACACCATGACACAGACACACACGCCATGACACATACACACACGCCATGACACATACACACACGCCATGACACAGACACGCCATGACACAGACACACACGCCATGACACATACACACACGCCATGACACAGACACACACGCCATGACACAGACACGCCATGACACAGACACACACACCATGACACAGACACGCCATGACAGACACACGCCATGACACAGACACACGCCATGACACAGACCCACGCCATGACACAGACACGCCATGACACAGACACGCCATGACACAGACACGCCATGACACAGACACACAATGACACAGACACACAATGACACAGACACACACACCATGACACAGACACACAATGACACAGACACACACACACAATGACACAGACACACACACCATGACACAGACACACGCCATGACACAGACACACGCCATGACACAGACACACGCCATGACACAGACACACACCCCATGACACAGACACACACACCATGACACAGACACACAATGACACAGACACACACACCATGACACAGACACACACGCCATGACACAGACACACACGCCATGACACAGGCACACACGCCATGACACAGACACGCCATGACACAGACATGCCATGACACAGACACACGCCATGACACAGACACGCCATGACACAGACACGCCATGACACAGACACGCCATGACACAGACACACAATGACACAGACACACACACCATGACACATACACTCACACTGACAGAATTACAAATTTTACCTGTGGGTGACCGGCTGGGTGGGCTAGTGGCCGCTGGAGGTCTGCTGGCCGCTGGCTGGGGGAGCTCTTCTTGCGGCCGCAGGGATAACTTGAATGGCGGCCGCAGGGGAAGCTCTTCTTGCGGCCGCAGGGGGAGCAGGCTGTTCTGTCTCTGCTCCCCCTCCCTCGCGCGCTAGAAAGAGACCGGCGCCGGAATATGACGTCATATTCCAGCCCCGGTCTCATTAAGCTGTGCGCGAGGGAGGGGGAGCAGAGACAGAACAGCCTGCTCCCCCTGCGGCCGCAAGAAGAGCTTCCCCTGCGGCCGCCATTCAAGTTATCCCTGCGGCTGCAAGAAGAGCTTCCCCTGCGGCCGCAGGTCACCCCGGCCCCAGGTGCTGACGGCCCACCGGGAAATTTCCCGGTATCCCGGTGGGCCAGTCCGGCCCTGCTGGTTGCCCGCCTGCTGCCTTTGGATTATGGACCGGCAGCTAAAGGGTTAATTTTACTGTGCAGAAGGATTTATTTCTCCCTTTCTGCACAGCTGTTCGGTAGATGCTATCTACCGAACAAACAGCCTGTTTGCAACCTCCCCAGAGCCGTGGGAAGCCGGCCGGCGCTGTTAATTGGCCACCCAGAAGCTGGAGTGTGCTGCCAATTTACCTCCCTGAAGCTGCGGTTAACCGCAGCTTAATTGCTTGTTACTGCGTGGCCGCTGTTACACTTAGCGGCCGCTAGGTTGCGGTGTTCTGGAGCTCCCCGGGCAGCCAGCGCTTTTCTGCCCGGCTTTCATGCACCAAAATCGGACACTTTTACGTGCAGGCACCGCTGAACCTCCAGCCCCTGGTTCTAATTCGTATGGATTTGGTGAATGCAGGGAAATTCGGTTGTTTGTATAGGTGAATGTTTTAACCCAGATAGCCATGCCATGGAGCATATTAGTGTAATTAAATACTTTGGCTCCATGGCAATTAAAATGTATTTGTGTAGTCTGAGTGCCATTCACCTAATAATGTGCACTCAGACCTGAGCTATCTGGGGATATGTTACATGTCTGTGTTTTATGTATAAAATGTGTCTTTATATATTTTAAAGTGATAGTCTGTCTTTGTGTCCCCACGTGTGTAATGGAGTTTTGCCTTTGTCCTGGGAGATACTTGAATTACTTCTCCAGGGCAGAGAGGAGGAAGACAGGATGCATTGTGGGGATGTTTTACTGCTGTATGTCTGTAATTGGTACTTGTCTGTCCGTTGTTACAGTCTTCCATCTGGTCCCCTAGGGGAGTGTCCACCAGGTGGGAGAACTGCATAAATACAGGGGCAGGTAGCCCTCAATAAACAGACCACTACTTGACCCTCAACACGGAGCCTTGTCTCGTTCTTGGGGGAATTCACTGTTTGCTGATAGGGACTGACTGCCAGGAGTGTAAGCCGCTTGGGAGCTTTTCCTGTTCGTCTGCTAGCAGCAATTCGTGAGGTTCCAGTTCGGGAGTTTGGAGTGCTATCCCTTGTATGCAGTTCGGGAGTTTGGTGCATTCACCTATATCCAATTTGTGAGTTTTGGTGATTTTACAGTAGCTGTGCCTGTTTGGAAAAGGGGATTATCGCCTAAACAGATTTTAACCCCTTGTCTGCTGAAACGGTCTGTTACAATTGGTGGCAAGCGGTGGGAAAATTCCCACAGCCCGGAAGGACATCTACAGAACACCATTTCTTTGGATTTACAAGTTGAGGGCAACGCATGTCCCAGTACAGCGACCCTGACAGCACCAGGATGGAACCAGCAGTGGAGCATGAGGAGGGTGTCATGGATGACCGAGATGCAGTCCGCAAAGGCATCTGGTACCAGGCACTGGGTATGGTGGAGTACCAGCGGGGCAAGAGACTCCCCAAGGAAGACCAGCGATTGCAGAAGCGACTAGCCCTGCGGATGAGCAGCCCCTGGAGGAATGGTTAAAGGAATTGGAGCTCTGGGTATGGCAGGAAATGTGGCTGGAGGATGCCTACCAGGCGCTCTGGTGGTATGGGGCACAGTACCTGCCCTGGACAGCCGAGCATGACAAGCCAGAGGGAGAGGAGTTTGATGGTCCTGGCTTGTTATGGCAGTCTTTTTCAGAGCTCGAATTTGGGAGCCCTACACAAGCCCGGTTCAGTGATCTCTTTGAGTGGAGGGAGAGCAGGTATGACTGGGACGACACTCACGAAATTGAGCAAGACCTGGCCCACCTGGTGACCCGGGAGATGGAGCTAGAACAGGGCTACCAGCAGCTGTTCCAATACTATGAGAAGGCTCAGCAGGAGAGCAGCAGGACAGACCCAGAGCCAGACCCATTCAGAGGGGACGTGATGGTAAAGTTTTACTGGGAAGAACCCCAGGTGGCCGGTGGAGATGGGACCGAGGTCTCTCCACCGGTCCTGCAGGGAATTGGGAGCCCAGTCTCCATTCCCCAGCGGCAGTGTAAAGTGCAGGGAGAGGAGAGCAGTGTCCTCCCTCCCCAGCGGCAGGCTGAGTTACAGGGGGCAGAGGTAGTTGTTCCTGTCCCCCAGCAGCAGAGTGATATGCCGGGAAGGCAGTGTGAAGTGCAGGGAGAGGAGAGCAGCGTCCTCCCTCCCCAGCGGCAGGCTGAGTTACAGGGGGCAGAGGTAGTTGTTCCTGCCCCCCAGCAGCAGAGTGATATGCCGGGAAGGCAGTGTGAAGTGCAGGGAGAGGAGAGCAGCGTCCTCCCTCCCCAGCGGCAGGCTGAGTTACAGGGGGCAGAGGTAGTTGTTCCTGCCCCCCAGCAGCAGAGTGATATGCCGGGAAGGCAGTGTGAAGTGCAGGGAGAGGAGAGCAGTGTCCTCCCTCCCCAGCGGCAGGCTGAGTTACAGGGGGCAGAGGTAGTTGTTCCTGCCCCCCAGCAGCAGAGTGATATGCCAGGAAGGCAGTGTGAAGTGCAGGGAGAGGAGAGCAGCGTCCTCCCTCCCCAGCGGCAGGCTGAGTTACAGGGGGCAGAGGTAGTTGTTCCTGCCCCCCAGCAGCAGAGTGATATGCCGGGAAGGCAGTGTGAAGTGCAGGGAGAGGAGAGCAGCGTCCTCCCTCCCCAGCGGCAGGCTGAGTTACAGGGGGCAGAGGTAGTTGTTCCTGCCCCCCAGCAGCAGAGTGATATGCCGGGAAGGCAGTGTGAAGTGCAGGGAGAGTGACTAAGTGGCTACTAAAAAAGACTAAACATACCCCACTTTCAATACCTTGGCTTGTCTACTTTTTTAAATGCCATGGCATTATGGGGGTAATTCTCATTCCTGGGCTACCACACCGTCTCAAAAGGTAACATTACTAATCTGGAAAATTTCAATTTAAAAATGGAATGTTCTATATTTGACCCTGTAACTTTCCAAAACAACATAAAACCTGTTAATGGGGGGTACTGTTGTACTTGTGAGACATCGCTGATTACAAATATGTGCATTTTTTTTTAGCAGTAAACCCTAACAGTATTATGACATTCACAGTTAAAATGTCAGACGGAAATGCAAATTTAAAAAATCTTATTTTCTCACATTTTTTAAAATTTTTATTCATAATAAATTATGTTCCATATATGAATAGTTAATGATAAATTAAAGCCCTGTTTCACCTGAACAAAATGATATATAATAAGTGTGGGTGCATATAATTTGAAAGAGGGGAACTATGGGTGAACAGACATATAGCATAAATTCTAGTTTTTGTTTACGTTTTGTTTTGATCAGAACGTGCACTATTGACTCCGTCCTGAAGGGGTTAATAATTAGTAACAAAGGAGAAATAAATCTGGTGGAGTATCTTTCAAACCTCAGTCCGTACCTTAAAGTTGCAGTGTAGAAATTAAGGGGATTTGTTTCAGTTCATTTGTGGAATGGGCCTTAAAGTTACAGTGTAGAAATAAAGTGGATTTCTTTCATCTGGTTTGGAAATTATGTGTAATGGTTGCTACGTGGTTCAAAGCCAATAAAGATATTAATTTATTGCCCTCTTATGTTTAGTATTTAATATCTGAAAGTCTGTCTCAAATGGTAGGACATAATATACAAACACACGAAGACTGCTATGATGCAATGAACTACATGAATTTGTTTTGCAATATAAGTGCATTTTACTTTTATAATTGCTTATATAGAGTAATTCCCTAGAACATAGATAAAACTTGATGATTGCTTCAGTTTTAGTACTTTGACTTTAAATTGTATTACTTTTCTACAAGCAACACTTTTATACATTTACTGTCATTGTTGATATGTGGAATGTTCAGTAAAATAACATTCTATGAATGGAGAAACGGCACTTAAAACAATTTAATATTTGTGGAAACACTACAAATGAAAGGTGCTAAAATGAGAAATCTTTGTGTAGGTGTTTGAGAATGAATAAGGATAGAAAGATGGATGAAAAAAGAATCATGATACTGGAAAATATATAGGAATTATGGTAGTGAAGCCATATATTGCAGCTTATTTTCTGATGAACAGAAGTTCAACGTATCTTGCTGACGAAAAGTTAAAAGAAGATTTGTTTAGACTTATTATTTGTTATAGTTTCATCAAATATTTTTATTCAACGCTGTCATTTATAAAAGAAAGGCTTATGCTAAGCTAAGCCAAGAACACATATCTATCACACTATAATACAACCTCTCTAGTCCAGAAAATATCACACAAATACCCTTTCAAAAGTATTTAATGTACAATGGTTCTAAGAACTGAATATTGCTGTTTCACATTACAGCACTTTCAAATACATAAGCATATTATCTAAATGTCTCTATTGATACAGTGTACAAATGTGCAGATGTTGGATATTATATTATATATAAAAGGGACATACATATTCATCCAATCTTAATTTTCTGTAGGTTGGGTATTTTTGAAAATGAATAAAATCAGTCCACATTGCATTAACCAGTGATTTGCCATTTTTTATACTTTTCTGTGTTAAATTCCCGATAAAACACACAGTTTGTAAATGTAAGGTGTATTTTTAATTAGACACCACAAGGTAGATATACTAAACTTTAACTTGGTTTAATTAACTTCGGTTTGGCTTATAAAATTTCTCGTAAAGGAACATTATAGGGCAGGAACACAAACATGTATTCCTGACCATATAGTGTTAAAACTACCATTTAGGTGGCTTGGCTCCCCATAACCACCTTAAAAGTAGTTACAAGTTACCTTATTTCAAGCCCTGTGTGGTTCCACTGACGCTGGCCCCGTCCTCGATCTGCCTTCTTGCTGACATAATAAAAATTTACTAATAACTAACACCAAAATTTTGGGGCAAATCCAATGCTTTCCCATAGTGTCTGAAATCAGCATTGGTGTGAGACGGGGTGCCGGGTCAAACACTAGCTTAACCAATCAGCACCTCCTCATAGAAATGCATTGAATCAATGCATCTCTATGAGGAAAATTCAGCTCGAAACATGTAGATGCTGAATGGCATCTGGGGAGTGTCCACTGGAGGTATCCCTAGCGGCCAATGTAAACACTGCCTTTTCTATGAAATGGCAGTGTTTACATGAAAATGCCTGCAGGGAATGATTATACTCACCAGAAAAACTACATTAAGCTGTAGTTGCTCTGGGGTCTATAGTGTCCCTTTAAGATTAATTTTGTTTACAGTGAACTGAATTGAAACCAATTATATTTATTTTGATATATATTGTATGGTGGGATTGGGGTAGCAATTAGATGGCTGTCAGGGTTATTTAAAGTGAAATTCAAATTTAAAGGAAAACTCCAAATCTTTTACAATTTAGTAGACATATCCACAATGAAAACATACATACATTGAATTATGCATTTTATTCATTGGATTTGTCTACAAACCGCTCACAAAAGCTGCATATCTCTTACTTGCAGTCTTTGCAATCCTTCCTCTTCTATCTCAGACTATCTACCTATCTATCTACCTATCTATCTATCTATCTATCTTCTGTGGTTGTCCAATTACAGCTCCACTGTAAACACAGTTTAGCTTCACTGAGTTAAAGTGACACTATAAGCACCCACTCATTGAAGTGTCTGGGTGCAATGTCCCTGTCCCCCTTAGCCCAGCAATGTAAACCATTGTAGTGAAAACCTGCAATGTTTATATTGCAGTACTAAGACAGCCTCTAAACTGCAATGTTTACATTGCAGTACTAAGATAGCCACTTGAGGTGCTTCTTGGTGTCTCACAGAGTTTGACCCCATGAAACTACACTGGACGTCTTCACGCTTTACATGAGGACATCCATGACAGAAAAAAACGACAAGAAAGTATTGAGACAATGCTTTCCTATGAAGAAGATCTAATACATGCAGCTCTTGCCGCGCATGCGCATTGGGTCTCCCCATCTGATGTTAGAGGAGTCTGAGCGCGACCCAGCGCCAAGAGACTATAACACTGGAATTGGGTAAGTAAATAAATGGTTTCACCCTTTATGATTCGCTTTAGGTATGTGGATTGTCTCTTTAGGGCCCAGCTAGCCAAGCTAGAAAAATTGCCAAACTTGCAAAAAGCAAGTGAATGATAATTTGCGACCATGTGGTCATTGATAAATCTCCAATACCTGGGCTGTAAATTGGTTCAGATGCTGAATTTATAAGCCAATCAATCAAAGCACTCTGACAGGCAAGTCACACTCATCATGGGAATAATTCTCAAGAAAAAAGGGGAAGGAACAGGTAATTGCACTGGCCTGTGGACGATTAAATGGTTACAACTTAACTTTTAATCTTAAATTGATTAAGAAAACCTATACAATTATATGAGCTAACGGTATCACAAGTCAACACAAAATAGACTTGAATTAAATATATCGATATAATGAACACAGAATAAAAATTATATATACAGTTGTGAGTAAAAAAAAATATATAGGTAGAAAAAAAGGAGTATATACAAAACTATGTACAAAACTGCTAAAGTTTACGCTGAGGTATAAGTTAAGTTGGTGAAGGTAGAGCAATGTCGCAGTTTGTAGTAAAGGAATGTCATCTTAAACATCAAAGTAACATGCAACCGATATCAAAGGAAGGGTAACATAGTATACTTGTATAATACTGCTATGCTGTGTCAGGGGGACCTGGAGATAAGCAGTGCTCAATACCAAAGTACAACTTTTAAAGTTATAAACAACAAGGGTTGGATCCAGAGAAAAAATAGTGTTGTAGAAAGGTCTAAAGCTAAAGCATAAATCGGATCTGTGGACTGCTCTGAATATATACTAATCTGTGCCTTCGAGGGCACCTGTGCTTAGCTGCAAGTAAATTATATCTGTCTCTACAGAGCAGTTCACCAATAGTAATCAGATAACGATGTGAGACATGCGGCTGGGTCAGTCAGCGATGAGTGGGTTTTTTGCCTTCTTTTGGAGCAACAGCAAAAACATATGTGAGGAAGGCTGAACTTGATGGACGCAAGTCTCTTTTCAGCTATGTAACTATGTAACTATGTATGGAGTGTTTATGAGCCGAGTGTCAGGATCTGTGATGAAAAGTAATCAGACTGACCCCAGGTAAGAAAGGAACCCCAACGCGCGTTTCGCTGGTTGGGTGGCTCTTCAGGGGGAAAAGGAGCCTCTGGAAATAGAAGTTTAAATGGCAGGCTGTTACTCATGATTGGAGGTTGGAAGTATCCAATCAGGAAGAGGGATGCAGTGATTGACAGGTAAATCAATCAATGGGACTGCTGAGAAGTCAGGCTAGTGTTACAGCTGATAGAATTTCTCAAGCCTGTATTATGTTGTCATGGAAATATTTGAAACAGGAAGTTGAAATACATTTTATATATTATATATTATACATTATGCTATATATCATGCAGAGTATATAGGAACAGCTTAGAACATACCAGGGAATCTGATGATCTATTGGAGCTTGGTAGTGTTAATCTTAATATGGTTGTGACAAGAATTTGATAGACAAACAGTTGAGAAAAAGGTGAATGTTATGGAAATAATATAAACTGTACAAGTGAATTGCGCTTTCACAGTGTCTCCACTATATTGGGTGTGGAAGGTGTTCCCGAACACTTTAAATAGCTAAACAACAAGATACTTAGAAAAGTACAAAACACACTAAGTATGCACATGTAGGGTGTGCACACTTAGTGCGTTTTTTACTTGTCTAAGTATCTTGTTGTTTAATGTTATGGGAAGACTGATCAATTAGCTTAAATATAAGAAGACTGCTTATATATATATATACTGTATGTAATAAAGAGGTAACAGCCGGGTGTGTGTTATGTGTATAAGGATAAAAAGTAGAACCTGGGTGAAAATATGTGTATATACCTGTTAGTATTGGGAAAAATTGAAAAAGTGCTCTGGGATATAAGGCGCTTAAATAAGATACAGTGCTTTCACATGTAGCAGCTTCCACACGTAGATAGGAACTCCCCGATCCTACTACATTCTAGTACAAAACAATCACTATTAAACAAACAGATGATAATAGTGTAAAGTGTGTAGTGCTGAAAATTATTGACACTTACCCCTAAAGGATAGGGGATAATAAAGTTGTAGAGAACAAAATATAGTGTAATACAGTAGAGACAAGTGGCAATAGTAGCTCATAATAGGAAGCACTTACATGGTTTAGAGCCTATTTAAGACCGGCTCTAATCACATCAGCTATTGTGTACTTTGGGTGACACACACCCTATAGGTCCATATTCAACAGTAACCTCAATAAATGGAGATAAAAATGGGAGAAACAGGGAAACTACCCCTGGTGTAGATATCCTCAGCAAAGCAAAGAACAATCAAATATAGGTTGCTTTTCACCTTGTCAAGAGCCTATAACTTGGCTCTGAGTATGCAGATGAGTGAGTCTTTTTCAGGGTGACACTGCCCTTCTCTTCAGCAGGATAGGTAGTCCACCAGATAGTATGTTAAAATAAAAACAATTAAATACATATAAAATACTGGTGGTGTCGTCCAAAACGCGTTTCGACTATTCAGTTTGGCTTTCTCAATTGGTGATTCTCATTGTAACAGAACTGTCTGTATATGGTTTACATTTATTTTCCCTCCATTTGTCTGTTTGTTTGGTTTATTTCCCTGCCAGTACAGTCCCTTTGTGTTCCCCTTTTAAACTACCGAAAGCTGCACGAAGGCGCGACCACCGGGAAGCTAGCGTCAATTGACCACCCACTAGCTGCGGTTAACTGCAGCTTAATTGACTGTACTGGGTGGTCGCGGTTACACATAGCCGCCACCCGGTGGCGGTGTTATGGAGCTCCCCCGGACGGCCAGCAGTGTTCAGCCCAGAATCAGTGTACTAAAAGCGCATACGTTTACGTGCAGGCACCGCTGAGCCTCCAGCCTTCCCTGCTTCTATTTTGGTTTTTTAAATGAACGCTGGATTGATCGGGACTTTACTTAAGGGAATGTTTTAACCCAGATAGCTATGCCATGGAGCCTATTCGTGTAATTAAAGACTTTGGCTCCATGGCAATTGAACTGTATGTGTGTGATCTGAGCGCTATTCAGTGGTTATGTGCGCTCAGATCTAAGCTATCTGGGGATATGTGACATGTATGGGGTTGGTGTAGTAAATTAAATATCATATGTTTTAATGTATTTTACTGTCTCTGTGTCCCCACGTGTATAATGGAAATTTGCCTCTGTCCTGGGAGATAATTGGATTACTTCCCAATTATCTCCAGGATAGAGGGAGGGAAATTAGGATACATTGTGGGGATGTTTTACTTCTGTGTGTCAGAATGTGACACATGTCTGTCTGTGTTACAGTCTTCCATCTGTTCCCTTAGGGGAGTGTCCACCAGGTGAGAGACCTGCATAAATACTGGGCAGGTAGTCCTCAATAAACCAGAATCAGGTTTTACCCTCGAAACGGAGCTTGGTCTTGTGATTGAGGGGATTTACTGTACGCGGTTAGAGAATGATTGCTGGGAATGTAAGACACTTGGATGCTGTGTGTGTTCATCTGTTAGCAGCTATTCGTGAGATTACCATTCGGGAGATTGGAGTACTACTGGGTATACTGTTCGGGATTTTGGAGCATTCCCTGGTTCCAGTTTGGGAGTGGGGGTTCTACAGTAGCTGTACCTGTACCTCCACAAAAAGGGAAACTCTAATAAACGGTGGTTTAACCCCTTTATGCCGGGTGAGCCGTAACACTCATCCTGCTGGTTCAAGTTTAAATATTCCTAACTATGGGGTGATAGGTGGCTGGAGATCGTGATACATCCAATCATGAGCGCTCCTACAGAGGGGAGTGTGAGGTGCTGGCTGTTAGTAATCTATCCCTTAATGGCGACATCATCACGCACTAATAAGGGTGCATGTAATGCCACTTCAGGGATATTGAATATCGTGTATCCCTGTAATAGTCCTATATATATATTAGGTTTGACATGATGTGGGTATTCCTGTTATTTCTCCCAGCATCCTTTGTGTTGCAGAACTGATGTGATGTAGAGGTCCCCACTCTCCTGTTTTACTTCCTATGTGGGAGGAGTTAGCCAATGACTGGTCTATTTCTTGGTTTTTTGAAGTCCCGTCCCCCATTTTTCTTGTTGGTAAAGTGTTGAAAAAGGTCACCCCACAGTGCTGATTGTCTTTCACACATTATAAAATATTCCTAAAGTGTTGTGCTCAAAATTAGAGCAGTAACAGACAGAAAATTGATGACGCAGTATTACTAATCTAAATGGTATCTTATTACAATCAATGTACTTCTAAAGGGTGGAACAATATGATTTTAGAAATTATTTCCCACACCTTGGTCCAGAATTTCTAGAATGGATTATTTAGAAAGGTACCAATGATGACAACGAACTAATGGTTCAACATAAAAAAATGTATATATATATATATATATATATATATGTCTTCAAAGTCTTCAAAAAAATACTTCTGTATAAAAATACCTATAGAAAAACCTATAGGGTCAGAAATCACATATAAATCACATATATAAACAAAAAAACTCTATTATTATTAATATTATCACTATTATGTTTGTTCTTAAAATGTAACAAGACGCTCTGTTTTTACAAATCCCTTTCTAATATTTCTTGTGTGTTCCTGGATCCTGGTATTTAATGTCCTAGTGGTCCTCCCTATATATGCCAGCCCACAAGGGCATGTAATCATATATATAACCATAGTGGAATGGCATGTGATAATTAGTTTTATTTTAAACTTTTTGTTTTTATCCTGTGATTGACAAAACTCTTTTACTAGTTGTTTTTTACTTTTAGATTTTTTACATGCCCCACAAACACCACAACCATAAAAGCCATTTGATTCTTCAAAAAATTGATTTGTGGATCTTTAGTGGTATGTGGTTCCGTACCAAATACTTCTTAAATTTTGTACGCCCCTATGTATTATATTAGATTTTTCTGGGAGTATAGAATTGAGAACGGGGTCGATCCTCCATATTGGCCAATATTTTCTAATTATTCTCTTTAAATTACCACTATTACAATTATAATCACAAATAAAATTAAAATGTTGGTGTTCCATGTTGTTTTTTTTTCTCCTTATATTCAATTAATTTATTTCTGTCTTCCTTTTCTAGCAATCTATCCTGATACCCTTTTTCTTTAAAATCATTCATTATTCTTTAAGATGGTTCCTGAAATTTGCAATTTTCTGTGCAGTCGTGTTTTATCCTAAGGAGTTGTGCTGTAGGAGCATTCAAGAGCCACAGGGAGAAATGACAACTACTTTCCCCTACGTAGCTGTTGGCGTCAACTTTCTTGAAGAAAGTGCAGGTTTTCAGTATGTTATCCTCCACATAAATATTTTGGTCTAAAAATTCCACTGAAGTTTTACTAAAGTGGCTAGTGAGTTTAATGCCCCAATTGTTGGTATTTAAGTGGTTTAAGAAAGTGCCTCTTCATCCCCTTTCCAAATATAAAATATATCATCAATGTGATATATCCCACATCCCACCTATGGTCCACATAAATGAACTCTTGGTCCCAATGAGACATAAATAAATTTGCATAGCTGGGTGCCAACCTTGTGCCCATCACCGTCTCACAGATCTGTAGATAAAACTGTTCTCCAAACCAAAAATAATTATTACTTAAAATCCAATTGATTCTTTCTATAATAACATTTATTTGATTTTCTAAAAAAAATTGAGAACGTTCCAAAAAGTGTCTAGTTGCCCTACAGCCCTATTACATCTGCTATTACAAGATAGTAATTGTCACTCAATGTAGTGTCTTTTAGGTAACTAGGGCAGGTGCTAACAATAGGCTGCAGACACCTAACAATGTATTGAGATAATTTACTGGAGATAGATCCGATCCCTGAGACTATTGGTCTGCTGAGTGGTCTATCTCTATCCTTGTGTATTTTTATACATTATATTTTTATGTATTTTTGGCAGATAAAACACAGGAACTTTAGGGTACTGTACATCTAAAAAATTATATTCATTTTGATTTAAGACTTATAATGCTTTTGCTTTTTCGATTAGTAAAAACCCCCCTTATCGGTTGGTTTAATAACTAAAGATTGGTCCTCTCAATTCTTTTAGGGCTTGTCTTTCCTTAAGACTGAGATTGTGTTTGTGTATTTTTTTATTTTATTGACTTCATTCATGACCATCTTTTCGAATGTGGTCATCTCATCTGAAATACAGCATCTGGGGAAGAAAGTGGAATTTTCTTTCAAATCCATGTGGATGATGCCTGTATCTTGATTTGTTTCCTGATTCTTAGTGATAGGATTTTTAAGGAAACATTTTTTTTAAGCAAAGTTTTCTCTTGAATCTGTTAAGATCCAAATATATGCTAAACTTATCTATTGATTTTGTAGAAGCAAATTTCAGTCCTTTTGTCAATAATTTTATTTGTGGTTGGGTCAATTCCTTTTTAGAAAGGTTTCATTCCATTCTGTTTGGATATCTTTCTCTTTCTTTTCTGTAGGAGTATTCCTCCTCAAGTATTCCTCCTCCTGCGTCTTCTCTTTCTTTTAGACTTAGGTAGGCAAGTGATGTCTTGCGAAGCGGAGCTAGATGAACATGATCACCGCATGGATTGGTTCACTCAGGCTTTTCAGACATTTCTGGCTCACACTGCTCTCCTCCAATCTGAGACACCTCCTACTTCCCAGGCTCCACAGCATGCAGCTGTGGCAGTGTCCAGTGGCCAAAGGGATCCGACCATAGGCCTTCACCGAGTACCACTTTTAAACATTCCCTTGTTCTTTCCCTTCTGATAGGGCAAAGATCGGGTATTTGATGAACCAACTATCCGGTAAAGCCCTAGCATGGGCCAATCCCTTATGGAGAGTGGTAGGACTGTAGCTTACAACTACATGGAATTCATTACTGAATTCAAAAGCTCATTTGAACCTCTTGGGAAAGTTAAGAAGGCAGCCAAGGCGATTAAACAGGGCAATAGATCCGTTGCGGAATAAGCCATAGAATTCCGCAAACTAGCGGCCGATGTAGATTGGACAAATAGTGGCTTGGTAACAGCATTTTCAGAAGGGCTCTCTGAGGCTTTACTAGATGAAACAGCCACAAAAGACCTACCAGATTTATTGGAGGATTATATTATCTATATGGTGGCTATAGATAATCGCCTTAGGGAGTGGGCAAAGACCAAAACACACACCAGAGAAAGAGGGAGATATATGACCATGCATTGATTATAGAGGTCTTAACAAGATTACTATAAGAAACGTCTATCCTATTCCCCTCATCACGGAATTGTTTAATACTCAAAACTCAAAGGAGCCACTGTGTTTACCATATTAGACATTAGTAGTGCGTATAATCTGGTCAGGATAAAGGAAAATCATGAATGAAAAACCACTTTTAACACAAGGAGTGGGCATTCTGAATATCTTGTAATGCCTTTTGGATTGTGTAATGCTCCTGCGGTTTTCCAAGACCTTATAAACATCTTAAGGGAGTATATCCAGTTGTGTGTTCTAGTCTATTTGGATGACAACCTTGTTTATTCCTCCTACATTACCACTCACTATGTTCATGTCTCTCAGGTGCTCACTACGCTGTTACGCAATGGCTTATATTGTAAATTGGAGAAATGTTTATTTCATCAAACAGAGGTGCAATTCTTAGGCTACATTATCTCAACCAAGGGTTTTAAAATGGATCCCAAGAAACTTGAGGCAGTCTTGCAATGGCCCAGACCTAAGGATCTTAAAGCCATTCAAAGGTTCATTGGATTCGCTAATTACTACCGCAGATTTATTAAAGGATTTTCCTCTGTCATTTCTCCAATTACTAATCTCACACGTAAAGGTGCTGAGACTCATGTCTGGCCTTCTGCAGCCCTGTCTGCCTTTGAACAACTTAAAACCCTCTCTTCTACTGCCTTTATTCTCATACACCCTGATCTTTCCAAGCCTCTTGTGCTAGAGGTTGATGCTTCTGAAACAGGAGTAGGAGCTGTCCTCTCTCAACAGGAGTCTCAAAACACTGCACTCCATCCTTGTGGTTTCTTCTCCAAAATGTTATCCCCTCCAAAGGTTGATTATGATATAGGGAACAGGGAGGTGTTGGCTTTAATCCTCGCATTAAAAGAGTGTAAACATCTGGTAGAGGGAGCTAAAGTACCCATAATGATCATCACTGACCATAAGAATTTGGCCTACATAAGTGAGGCAAAACGTCTCTAATCTAGACAAGCTAGATGGTCGTCATTTCTATCGCCTTATCTAGACAATTTGAAACTGACTCTGATTGAGATCTAGTAATCGTTCCTATTATACCACCTGAACGTAAAGTAGTTACCTCTATATTAACCATGTCCTCCTCCTTGATGGACAAAGTACATGCAGCCCAAACACAGGTCCCTGACAGTAAACCCAACAATAAATTGTATGTTACACCTACTAAGAGAATAGAAATACTATCCTTGAATAATGATACCAAGTCAGCTGGACATCATGGTATTCGGAAAGCCTTATCCTCCATATTTAGACAGTTTTGGTGGCCTTCTTTACATATGGATGTTACTGGTTATGTTCAGGCATGTACTGTTTGTGCTATAACCAAATCATCTCATACACTGCCTTGTGGTCTCTTATAGCCACTCCCTGGCCCTGAAAAGCCTTGGCCCCCACCTTGCCATGGACTTCATTGTAGATCTTCCACCATCTAAAGGACATACCACCATTTTAACTGTGGTAGTTCGTTTCACGAAAATTATCCATTTAATTCCTCTCCGTAAACTGCCCACTGCTGAGTTGGCCCAGATCATCATTAAAGAGATACATAGATTACATGGGTTGCAACAAGAAATCATATCTGATAAAGGGACATAGTTTATATCACGATTTTGGAGGAAGTTTTGTTCTGAGCTAGGGGTTTCATTGTCTTTTTCCTCATAATATCACAAATGGGGCTACGAAAAAAGGTTAATCAATCCATAGAGGGTTTCCTGAGATGTTTCATATCACAGAACAATGACAACTTCTTCCTTGTGCTAAATTCGCACGCAACAACACTATGCACGACTCCTCACAGGATAGCCCTTTTTTTCATTACATATGGTAGACATCCCCTTGTTATCCCTTCTCAATTTCATGAAACTGGTTTACTGGTTATTGATCAACAGCTTTGTGATCTTCAGCTAAGGTGGAAGCTTGAATAACCTGCATTGTCTTTGGCTTCCTCTCGTCATAAAACTCATGCAGACAAACGTCGATCTATGGCACCTAATTATGTAGTTGGGGACAAGGTCTGGCTTTCTACTCGCAACATCAGATTGAAAGTGCCGACTATGAAGTTGGCTCCCAGATTCATTGGCCCATATGAGGTCTCTAGGAAACTCAATCCTGTGTCATATGCATTGGCACTCCCTCCGGCCTTGCGTATTCCTGATGTTTTTCATCTGTCCTTGCTCAAACCTCTGTTGTGTAATCGTTATACTAAGCACACGTTTCATCCATTTCCTGTGTCTGTTGATGGTCAGGACGAGTAGGAGATCCAATCTATTGTGGACTTCAGGTGGTCACATGAGGTGTTGCAGTATTTGATTAATTGGAGAGGTTGTAGTCCAGAGGAGCATTTGTGGGTTCCTGCCTCTGACATTCATGCTGCTAGGCTGCTGCGTGCTTTTCATGTCCGGTATCCCAATAATCCGGCCCCTTCACACCCGGTGGGCGGTTTTCGGGGAGGTGGTACTGTCATGCCACCCAGGGGTACTGTCATGCCACCCATGCCACCTTGTTGCGGTGGCATTCCCACATCACAATACTTACCCTGTCTCCATGCACCCGCCAGATCTGCTCATGACCGGGAGTGGGCTATGTGGTAATGGGAATGCCACCGACGGCCACTGCAAGTTAGAACCTTTTAAGGTTTATTATGAACTCTTCTAGTGCCTAACCATTTGGAACGTATGGGTAATGTTACATACACACGTTCACTGTCACATGCTTCCCTGCAGCCAATCAGGGAGTACCTTAGGCTATTTAAACCTTTTTTGTCCATTTCTCTGCTCTGTCGTGGTTTATATTCTGGTTATCCAAGAGCACTTTTCTGGTACTGTTTCTTGTGTATTTTGACCTTGGCTATCCTACTGACAAGCCGATCTCTGTATTCCTCGACCTTTGGCTTGTTTAACTGTTTTGTGTATTTTGTATTTTTGTCCTCAGCCTGTGTTTTTCCTTTTATACATTAAATCCGACCATTCTAAGGCACAGTAATACATCTTAGGGTTTTCTTTATTTTATACTTAAAGGTACACTATAGGGTCAGGAACACAAACATGTATTCCTGACCCTATAGAGTTAAAGCCACCATCTAGCCCCCCTGGCCCCCTTATGCCTCCCTAAATATAGTAAAATATTACTTGTATTCAAGTCTGCAGCTGCTTACTTAGTCCCTGTTTCCTTTAGACCTGCCCACTGCCTGCTGACATCAGCAGAAGTGGTAGCCTGATCCAATCACAATGCTTCTCCATAGTATTGGCTGAGACTGTCAAAGAGGCAGATCAGGGGCAGTGCCAACACAGTTCAAACACAGCCCTGGCCAATCAGCATCTCCTCATAGAAATGAATTGAGTAAATGAATCTCTATGAGGAAAGTTCAGTGTCTGCATGCAGAGGGTGCAGACACTGAATTTTTGGATGTATTTTAGGCAGCCATGACCCAGGAAGGATATCTAACAGCTATCTGAGGAGTGTCCAGTGAAGTTATCACTAGGCTATAATGTAAACACTGCATTTTCTCTAAAAAGACAGTGTTTACAGCAAAAAAACTGAAGGTTATGATTCTACTCACCAGAACAAATTCAATAAGCTGTGGTTGTTCTGGTGACTATTGTGTCCCTTTAAGTTCTGCGTGTTTGGGCAGATTAGTATATCCTGACGATTGGTAACCTAGTCAAACTCTAGGATCTAAGATCATGGACAAATGTCAAGCTCCTATCTCTCACTCGAAGTTGATTCCAGCACCCCTGGCAACACTAGCTACCTAGTTAGCTACAGTAACAAACTATGCCATGTCTCCCACTAGAATCAATGAGCCAGGCTATTGATTACTCCCACAAAGGCACAGCAAGGGTAAAACACATAGTATGTATTGATCTCTTCCCTCAGTAGACATACCCTTTTCTCCATTGTTTCTCTAAATTTTCTGAGCATTATTTGTGTTGGTTACCCCAAGTTTCTGGAATGTGACAGCTCAGAAATAGACCCAATCACCCAACTGACCCAAATTTGTCCATCTTGCAATCTTGCCCATTATGAATCTCCAAGTCTGTTGTTAATTATAGGAATAAACAAACATAATGTTAAAAAAACAGAGAAGTGAGAGTTTCAATTTAAAAGTAAAATTGAACTACTAGAGTATGTGCGTATACGTTGTTAGAGTATTGACTACATTCTTGCTTGATATTTGAAAATACTATCCAGGGAAATTGTGGCTTTTGATAAACACTTCTTTTAATTGCATTGTTATCCTCCTTGGAAGGAATGGATCTTCATTAAATGACTCTATATTCTCATATTTAGGTAGGCCCAAACTAATATAAAAAGGAAAACTATCCTCTGGTGAATTTTTCTCTTTGCATTTGCATAAAATTAAATGAATATAGTGCACATATTATAAAGCATAATGTATGCTGCACAGTGACATTTATTTCAATCATATTTTTTTGCTTGTATGTTATAAAACCAACTTTGTGTCTAAAAATGTTTAAAACATTTCCAGCTTAAAAAAATAAAAAATAATAATATATGTATATTTATAGTAAGGCAGTGGACAATAGTAAAGCAGCAAGAAAATAGTAGAACATAGTATAATTTATTATTTAAGAATTAATTTATGTATGTGGGAAACCTCATTTCGGTGCTTCCAGCAGGCAAATAGCACTTCAAATGATCTATTAACTTCTATTAAATAATGAATGATATTTTAGAAATGTGCATCCTGCTGAATGCATTCAGTTTATATTTGGTTGCCATGCGGTCATTGATAAATGTTTGATTCCTGTGCTTTATATTGTGTTGTATATTGGTTTGTATGTGGATATTACATATTTTCCAAATGCTTCTGAAAGAATAATGCAGATTTGGACAGATCGACCAAATTCTGACCATATTTGGCTTTAGTGATTTTTTTGTCTATTCACAGTGTGGTGTTTAGTAAATAACTCTAAGACTTAAAGGGACACTCCAGTGCCAGGAAAACAATCCATTTTCCTGGCACTGCAGGTCCCCTCTCCCACCCACCTCCCATCCCCGGTTGCTGAAGGGGTCAAAACCCCTTCAGTGACTTACCAGAGGCAGCAACGATGTCTTTCGATGCTGATTTTTGGTCCGCCCACGCTCCTCCCTGTCCCCACGTCATCTGGCAGGGGAAACCTAATGCACATGCAAGGCAATGCCGCGCACGCGCATTAGACCTCTCCATAGGAAAGCATTGAAAATCCCTATGGGGATTTTAGCGATGCTGGAAGTCCTCAAAACCTGTGCTATGAATCAGGAAGTGCCCTCTAGTGGGTGTCTAGTAGACAGCCACTAGAGGAGGAGTTAACCCTGCAAGGTAATTATTGCAGTTTATAAAAACTGCAATAATTACAGTTGCAGGGTTAAGGGTAGTGGAAGTTGGAACCAAGAGCTCCCTGCAGGCTCAGCACTACTACCCACCTAACCTGCTCCAAATACCACAATCATGGGCAAAACACACAAGCCACAACAGGCTGCTTCGTCCACCAACACCCCGAGGGGGTCTCAACCAACGGGCATGCGCCAATATCTCTCGGCCCCGGACGACCAAACCTCCCAGGCCTCAGGCGACTCAGAGACCTCGAGCCTAGCCTGCTCGGCCTCACCTCAAGACGAACACCATGAAAAGGCAACGCAAAAGCCGGACTGGGTGACACTAATCAGCAACCTACCTAAGAAAGCTGGTTTAAAAGAGGCAAATGCAGCCCTCCACAAATCCATCGCAGGGGAACTCCATGCCCTCAGGGAAGATATGCAGGGAATCCAGCACAAACTGGCCCAGCTGGAAGCGGACTGCGACCACATGGCGTCGGTGCAGAACGCTAACACGGGCATCATACAAAGACAAGAAGTACAACTTCGCCAAATGGACCTCCATGTGGAGGATTTGGATAACCGGGGGAGAAGGCAGAATGTACGAATCAGGGGCCTGCCCGAGGAACTGGACCAGACCACCCCATATGTGACACCCTCACAGAGATATTTAATGCCCTCCTACAAAGGCCGAAAACAGCACCCATTGAATTTGTCAGGGCGCACAGAGCCCTTAGATCTAGAGGCCCACCTGACTCCCCCCATAGAGACGTTGTATGCTGTTTAGCGCACTTTCAAGTGAAAGAAGACATCCTGAAAAGCGCCAGAGATAAAAAAAAAACAAGTTCTCCACAATGGCACAGAAATACAATTGTACCTGGACCTTTCACCAGCAACGCTGGCATACCGACGGGCCATGCGCCCTCTCATGCAAGTATTGTAGACCAACAAGATCAGATATCGGTGGAGCTTCCCCACCGGAGTACAAGTTACCACAACTAACGGCCCCTTCACAGTGAAGAACGACGGAGACCTGAGGGACCTAATAAGGGAACTGCAACTGCCCCCGTTACAAATGACGTGGCCGGATCTGATGGCCTTCTACACCTTCTCACCTGAGGTACAACGCCAGGCCCAGCAGCCCACCAGATCCAGCAGAACAAGACAGCAGACCACTCGCCCCTCGGGCGCCAACATGTAAGGAACTATACACTACCTATCATCCCAAGAACCCACATGGCACCGGCTGATGACAAGACAGACGCCTCATGCTCCCGACCCAAGAGACTAGGGATACTGGACGCCCCACACCGCCACGCTGAACTCCTATGAACCGCAAGTATACAGCCCACTGAGCGATACCCAAAGGGGTTCCACATAGCCACAGTAAGAAAGAGACATAAAGAGGAGCAAAGAACCATAAGACCCGAGCAGAGGGCCGGCGAGAGCCGGAATGGACATCCGGTTCGGCTGAGCCCCCGGTTTACCAGACTGCTCTTGGACTATGTGGGATAAAGCAAGGGGAGGGCAACTGAGAAATGAGGGCTGCGACAAGCGGAGCTAGGGGGTGCCTCCCGCCCCGGTTGGGCCCAGTCGCCGGAACCTGCCTGCCTTGTGATGAACCTCGGGGAGCAGGCGGGGGGTGACGCCGGCGGGGCACACCCGGTGGGTGGGCACCGGACGAACACCCAAGGAGAGAGGGAAGCTATCAAAGCCAGGACAATCAGCCCACTAACACTCTCTGAGCAGTCATAAACTACCAAGAACAGTGGGTGGGGACATGGACACATAGGGGACAACTACGCCGGGACTGCACACCCAGAATAGCTATAGCGACAAAGATAGTGACACACGTTCGCCACCAATTCCAAGAAAATAACCACTCATGCCTTAAACCCAACCAAGAGCACATGCATGCCTTGAGGGAGACAGTGAACATGGAGGAATAAGGGACCTAACCGCACACACTAGATAGGCTGGCCATTGGCAAACAAAAAGGTTAAGGACAAAAGGTATTTGACTTTGAATTGTTACAGATTTGTCAAGACTTGTTTTCACCTCTTGTGATGAATAACCAAATGTTGTTGTTTATGACATGCTACACAGCCACAAACACCCATGCAGGCCCTAGGGCCAACACACCCTAAGGCGGGGAAAACTAACACACTCCTACTGAGTTATCACTGAGGAGCCGCACAGGGATGACACGGGACCTAACACACCACTAGGACACCGTATCAGACACCCGGGCACCCTACCAATGCCCCGAAGGCCGAGGCGTCACCCAGAAGGTGAGCAACCCACGCGCACCACTGGTGGTGCCATGGATTAAAGCTCCCCGACGCCTATACCTAGCCATCACGAGAGTGTGACGGGACCACTGGAGGTCTCTGGAAACCTCCACGACTACACCGTAAACCTAACCCTTTAACCCCCCCCCCCCCTCCCCTCACCCCGTCCCACCCCTGGCACCCCAACTTTGCACTGACTACTGTGCAAGGGACACCCCGAGACCGTCTACATCACAGAAGCTCTCGGACATAGACACCCCCATAGTGCCCACCCACAGCGACCCGACCTGATGACATGACACTGACCCCCAGGCACACACACACACTAACAGACACACACACACACGCACACTAACACACACACACACTCACTCACATTAATACTCACTTCTCTCTTTTTTTTATTTAACGCCCCCAGCCTCCTTACCTTTGGGAATGCTGGGGGGCGGTTCTCCCATTCCCTGGTGGTCCAGTGGCTGCAGGGCAGGTGGCTGGCGAGGGAGCACTTTCCCCTGAGATCTCTGCTTAGGTCCCTCGCGCGCCGCCCGCAGAGTGACTTGATGGATATGCGATACCGCATATGGGCAATGGGCTGGGCAATTATTAGCCTATACAGAAACAGTTATGTTGACAACTCTCAATTTATATCTAGTTTATGTTATTAGCAAGGGAGGGGAGGAGAGGTTTAATATAAATGTAAAAAAAAAAAAAATAAGTTGCCAAAGGCAATTACTCTCCTCCCTCCTTTCTCTCACCTATTGAGAAACTGACAATTTCCACCACAACACATAGACCCATCCCAAAATACCCACATTCTCCCCACCACTGATCTGGTACTTAAATAGAGCTGCAACCACAAAAGTTAATTATCATCTATGGGTCACACAAGCTCACAGAGACAGGAGACATATTTGTAATATTGTTAAGCGAGCAAAGCAGGAAAAGGAATTGGATGTACTTGTCCATCTAGGGTCAAATGACTTGGCTTGCAATGAAGTTTCAGAGGTTAAGGAAGTTCTTAGTGTTTTTGCCAATGATATACGGCAGGTTGCTTCCACACTGTCATTCTCTGAAGTTCTGCCTGTGCATAACACTCAGAACGACAGGCAGATGCGTATTAGGGACTTTAACTTGTGGCTTGGTGAATGGTCTCTGGAGCAAGGATTTGGCTTTATTTCTCATGGTAGCTCTGTTTGGAATGCAAATAAACTGTACAAAAAAGATGGTTTGCATCTTTCTCAAAAGGGACCAAATGCTCTCAGTGAGCAGTTCAGAGGTTTTGCTAGGATGTATTTAAACTAGGAGAGGGGGGGGGGGTGATAAAACATCAATCCAATTGCCCCCAAAACAAGGACAGAAGGTGCCTGTAGCAAGTGTGTTAAAAAATTACAAGCTTAGAGTCATGTCTACAAATGATCGCAGTTTAGGGAATAAGATCCATGAACTTGTGGCAATAATGGCAACTGATAGTGTAGATTTAGTCTCTGTTACTGAGACATGGTATAATGAGAAAAATGACTGGGCCATAGCAATACCAGGGTACTCTTTATATAGAAAAGACAGGGAAGGTAATAAAGGCGGAGGGGTGGCCGTGTATGTGAAAGATAGCATAAAATCTAGCCTAATAAAAGTTAGTGAGGCGAACATAGTGTCCGTTTGGGTTACGTTAGAATTTGGTAATCACACAATAACTCGTGTAGGTGTGATTTATAGGCCCCCAGGACAAATAGAAAAGTTAGATAATCTCCTAGTTGAGGAAATAGCTAAAATGACAATGAAGGGGGAAGTTATCATGGGTGACTTTAATCTTCCTGATGTGAATTGGGAAACTAAAATAGCTGCTTGTGCCAGAAGCACACATATTCTAAACTCCCTACTGGTATTGTCTCTAAAACAAGTCGTTGAGGAGCCAACTCGTAAAGAGGCCATACTAGATTTAGTATTAACAAATGGAGATTTGGTATCAGATATTACTGTAGGTGAAAGTTTAGGATCCAGTGATCATCAGACAATGTGGTTTAATATAAGAACAGTGACTTCCAACACTTCAAGAAACCCTTACAGAAACAGAGGAACACACCCTGGCCACGAAACAGGATCTCCAACTATGGATGCAAGCACTCCAGGACTTCATTGCCACGGACATATGCACCATAAAGGCAGAGGTACGGCAAAACACAGCCAGGGTAAATACAGTGGAGGAGAACGTAGCACAAGTTACAGGCGAAATGTCCCACCTCCAAAAAACTTTGCAAGATATACAAACAACCCAACAGGCGCTAGCGGTGCAGATATCAGGGGGACCGCCTGCGCCGCAATCACATCAAACTCCGGGGGGTACCCGCTACGATTTCTCAGGCCGAAATACCTCACTACATCAGGAGACTCTTGAGCACGATCCTACCACCTCAGGCTGCCCGGAAAATCACACTACAGAGCACATACCACCTGCCAACTGGGCCCAACTCACCATCTGCAGGAGCACGAGACGTCATCCTCTGCTGTGCCACGACGCAAGATAAAATCACCATACTGACGGCAGTAAAAGGCAAGACACCCCTGAGTTTTGAAAATGCCCAATTGCTTTTTTTCCAGGACCTGACAAGGGCAACTCTGCAATGGAGGAAAACGATGTAAAGCTTAACCAGCCGCCTGAGAGCAGCGGGAGTGCAGTACCAATGGGGGGCACCTAGGGTCCTGACGATCACGCACAACGACAACACTTACAAAGCCACGTCGGATGCGGACATCCCTGCTATACTAGCAACGCTAGGACTCACAGAGACGCAGGAATACGGGCACGAATAGCCCATCTCAAATGGGGGACCCTGCCATGGCGACCTCTTTTATACCTCGACCCTCGGGTACACACACAACTCCTTGACGCAAACCTGTACCCCATAGCTGGTCAAAGAGGGACTCAGCCACTTACACCAGGGACATGGTTCAATAAGACCTGACGGACTCTCGGTTTGCAAATGTTCTATTTGCAACACTTTCCTTTTTACTTCCCTTGTTTTCACGTACACTCACTTGTTCATGTCAGTTTATGTCTTTTAAAGTTAAGCCGGGCCCAACAGCCCACATATAGCCTCAGAGGGGACACGCAGAGTACAACACAACTCCCCTTCCCCCCCCCCCCCCCCCGCTACCCCCTTGGTTAGGGGTATCCACCAACGCGCAACAAAACACCATAACACACATCACATAGCAACCCATAGCTACCGGAAACACAAAACTATTGCGACTACCCAGCTCGTAACAAAACCATAACACACCAGATAAACCAAGCAATGAGCCTGGTTACATAGAATGACCAAAAGAAAACACGACTAGGCTAATAACATGGGTGCGCTTGTCAACACTAGTGACCACAACGGTAACGTAACCTGTTTGAAAAAGTTAAAAATGTGTGCAGACTCATGTGACATGCTACTAACCTATCTTCCTTTCTGTATTTTATACCACCTCTGTCACTGTAATGCAAGCAATATAAACATGCACCTTTAACCCCTTAAGGACTGGACAGTTTTTGCAATGTTGTACATTTGCGACCAGGCCTCTTTTTACACTTTTGTGGTGTTTGTGTTTAGCTGTAATTTTCCGCTCTCTCATTTACTGTTCCTATACAAATTATATATTGTTTTTTTCAGGACAAAAAAGGCTTTCTTTACATACCATTATTTATATAATCTCATTTAATTTAATTTTAAAAAACAAACAAATATGATGAAAAATTAAAAAAATACATGTTTTTTTGACTTTTACTTGAAAAATCTTTTACTCATCTACAAAAGCGAATAAAAAACTGCTAAATAGATTAAAAATATTGTCCTGAGTTTTAAAATACCCAGTGAAAAGAAAATGTTACTTGCGCTTTCTCCTTAATCCCTATGTATATTTAGACAAATGGAGGTCATTTAGTTGCTCCAATGGCCATTGGAGGGAATGCCCGCCTGCCAACGTCAAGGCAGACCCCCCTAAGCGGGTCCTAACACTGACCCTTCAGCCTGCTTCCTTGAGCTTCTGGCAAAGATATCTCTAATGAGACAGAAAGGGGTATTTTTTATATACACCCCTATACTTATTAACCCTTAATAGGGAACACATGGGATGGGTAGCAGCATTGTAACCAGGCTGTGTGATGCAAAGTAAATACAAATACAAAAAGAGATGTCCTGCGCTTAAGCAGCAAGGACTACAACACACATCAGCCCCAATATATAGTAAAAACCAAAGAAAAGAAAATGTTACTTGCGCTTTCTCCTTAATCCCTATGTATATTTAGACAAATGGAGGTCATTTAGTTGCTCCAATGGCCATTGGAGGGAATGCCCGCCTGCCAACGTCAAGGCAGACCCCCCTAAGCTGGTCCTAACACTGACCCTTCAGCCTGCTTCCTTGAGCTTCTGGCAAAGATATCTCTAATGAGACAGAAAGGGGTATTTTTTATATACACCCCTATACTTATTAACCCTTAATAGGGAACACATGGGATGGGTAGCAGCATTGTAACCAGGCTGTGTGATGCAAAGTAAATACAAATACAAAAAGAGAAGTCCTGCGCTTAAGCAGCAAGGACTACAACACACATCAGCCCCAATATATAGTAAAAACCAAAGAAAAGAAAATGTTACTTGCGCTTTCTCCTTAATCCCTATGTATATTTAGACAAATGGAGGTCATTCAGAGAAACTGCTATGTTTACAAATGGGTTAGTCCAGTCTCTAGAGGCTGTCTCATTGACAGCCGCTAGAGGCGCTTCCGCGCTTCTCACTGTGATTTTCACAGTGAGAAGACGCTGCCGTCCATAGGAAAGCATTGAGAATGCTTTCCTATGAGACTGGCTGAATGGCTCGAGCCTGGCGCTGGAAAAAGGTAAGATTTTAACCTCTTCCTCACCCTAGAGCCAGGTGGGAGGGGGGCCCTGAGGGTGGGGGCACCCTCAGGGCACTATAGTGCCAGGAAACGAGTATGTTTTCCTGGCACTATAGTGGTCCTTTAATTTCTGATATGTCATTCAAAAAGAGACTATACTATGTATCATGTACTAAAAAGTTGCAATCCAGTTGCATTTGATTTTGGCACTTTTGGTTGGTTAATTGCACCCATAAATAACATATGTAAATTTCTAAAGGAGAGATAAGTCTTTTCCATACCCAATATGTATAAATAACAACATACTAAATATGCACTGTAAAAGTGCTGTAATTGGATTACCCCTACCTCTTCTCTCATGCATCAAAGGTTGCTAAACACACAAGACAGAAGTAAATACACGAATCTACCATGATTAACTTGATAGAAGATATGGATGGGGATGCATATAAGAATTAAGTAGGATAAATAGACACACAAGGAGTGAAAGTCAAATGAGCTATGAGAAGGGTAAAAGTGTTGAGTGAAAGATTCACAAATGGTTGGAGGATCGGGCAGAGAGAAACAACTGGGAGGAAGTCACAAATAGCAGTTGGCAAATGAACACAAGTGAAAGGAAAGTGGGAGGGAGAAACAAGTAGTGTAGAGACCATTTGTAACCTGCCCATTACATTAAACCTTAGTAATTGTAATGCTTGGATTGTCACTTTAAATCTAAAACATTGAGTGATGCCCTGGGTGCAAGTTTCTTTCTCTACCCTGTCAGACTCTACTAGGTTTGCCCTAGGATTATATCTCTGTGACATAGGTTTGAGGTTGGCATGTGTTCATGCATGGCTACTCTGGACGTGGGTGTTCCAACAACTTGGCTTTGTAAGATGTGTCATTCCATTTCCCTTTAAAAAAAATTCTAAATGTAGCACTCAAGAAAGGACCACGAATGTGGTAACTAACATCTTCTCTGTCAAAGTAATGGGAATTCCAGGGCATCTCCAAATGTAAATCTTTGACCTCAATTTTAATCAGACCTTAAAATCAAATTTAAAGAAGCTTCTGTCTTGTAATTTTTCTAAAAGTATGTAAAAATTGGAATATTGTTCAATATTGCACATGGCAACATCCTTCTCGTTCCTTGGAGGCATGTTTTTTCTGAACAAATGTTTTACTATATTACGCTCTTTAAGACAAAATTAATAATACACATTACTGATTGTTATTTAAGACAAAATTAATAACAAAAATTACTGATTGTCATTTGGAGCACTACCTTTGATTAGCTACAACAGGAATAGTTCCAAAAATGTAATTATTAAAGCAGCTCAGTCACCTTCTGAGGTCTATGAATATTTTGCAAAGACCCCCATAAGGTGACATTACCACTTGAGGTACAATGGGTTTCAGTAGAGGGGAGTTATATTATACAATATAATATATAATACTGTCCCCCTGTGTGTGCTGACATATTTAATCATCAGTTCCTGGCGTGACCATGTCTGTGTTGTACTCTTGCAAATGGACAAGAGGACAACACTCATAAGTATGGAGGATCCCATGAGACAGTGAGAGTCTCCATAGATATTGTCTAGTGAAGAGTGAGACAATGCTTTTTTCCCCACAGTAGTCACTAGAGACAACTAGGGAAAGTGACAGCATTTTTCTGTATTAATCTTATCTGCCAATTACATGCCCAGTCCCCCAATTTATCCAAACCCCTCTGTGAACAAAGTGATATAACTCCTTAGTGGCAGAGAATTGAAAGTAAGACTACCTTGTCGTGACCTACACATCAAAACTACTACATTAACCCCTTAAGACCGCAGGACGTACTATGCCGTCCTTATTTTGGTGGCTCTAAACGCCGCAGGACGGCATAGTACGTCCTGGGCGGTCTTCAGCCCCACGTGGCCGGCGGAACATGGCCGCTGCAGATCGCGGTCGGGGGGCATGCCTGGCCCCCCAGGCAGCCCCCCTGTGCCTGGGGACCGCGGTCTGCAGCTTCCGATCGCAGTGACAGGCTGTCACTGCGATCGGTATTTACCATGTGTCAGCCGATTTGAAATCGGCTGACACATGGAGCCGGCCGCATTCTTCTGCAGCAGATCGCGGTCGGGGGACATGCCTGGCCCCCCAGGCAGCCCCCCTGGGGTCAGTGACCGCGATCTGAACTGTCAGGCTGCAGTCTGATCACACTGACAGGCTGCCATAGCCTGTCAGTGCGATCAGTGTTACTATGTGTCAGCCCATTGGCTGACACATGTAACTGCAGCCATTAGCCCCCTACAGATCGCGGTGGGGGCATGCCTGTACCTCCCAGGCATCCCCCTGTGGCCAATTACCGCGATCTGTAGGAGGTGATCACAGTGACAGCCAGTCACTGTGATCACTGTTAGTATGTGTCAGCCAATGATCTCAGATCACTGGCTGACACATTGTCTCTGCCCCTCTCCTCACCTCACTTCGATCTGAGAGAGAGAGGCAGAGAGATCGTGGTTTTTGCAGCTCCTGTGGAAAAAGAAAGTTTAAATTTTTTTTCAAAGTTTTAAAATTTATATTTTATTTAACCCTTTCAGTGCTGATCACAGCATATTACTGTGATCAACCTGATTAGGGTATTTATTTATTATTTTTTTTTTGGATCAAAAAAAAATTATTTCTAATTTTTTTTGATCCTTTGTGTCAGTCGCAGCAACCCAAATCTCCATTACCCTTTCCCCGCTGCCGTGATCACTATACTGTACAGTATATCTGCTGTACAGTACTGTATCAGTGATCACTGTGATCAGAGGGCTCTCTGATCAGACTGACCTTTTTTAGGGTTATTTTTACATATCAAAAAATAACCCTTTCAGTTTTAAAAACTTTTTTGGGTCAAAAAAATTATTTCTAATTTTTTTTGACCCTTTGTGTCAGTCGCAGCAACCCAAATCTCCATTACCCTTTCCCCGCTGCCGTGATCACTATACTGTACAGTATATCTGCTGTACAGTACTGTATCAGTGATCACTGTGATCAGAGGGCTCTCTGATCAGACTGACCTTTTTTAGGGTTATTTTTACAGATCAAAAAATAACCCTTTCAGTTTTAAAAACTTTTTTGGGTCAAAAAAATTATTTCTAATTTTTTTTGACCCTTTGTGTCAGTCGCAGCAACCCAAATCTCCCTTAACCCTTTCCCCGCTGCCGTGATCACTAAACTGTACAGTTTATCTGCTGTACAGTACTGTATCAGTGATCACTGTGATCAGAGGGCTCTCTGATCAGACTGACTTTTTTTTAGGGTTATTTTTATAGATCTGAAAATAACCCTTTCAGTGTACTGATTGCAGCTGCCTATACTGTGATCAGTACATTTATATTATTTTTTTGAGGGCGGGTAGTAGGTGTTAGGCAGGTAGATAATTAATTACCCACTTTAGTATATAAATTAATTAATTTGTCCCCCTAGAATGGCACGTCGCTACTCAGCCGAGGAGGCGTATGCCATTCTGGCAGGCAGTGATAGTGACACTCTGCAAGACAGTGACACTATCACTGCCTCTGACATTGAGCCTCTGAGTGAGACCTCAAGTGATGGTGCCCCACCACCACTCACAAGAGGACGCTCAGCAAGCCCAATGCCAGGCGGAGACTGGGTGCCTCCAAATATGATGGCCCCAGAAATACCGCCGTTCACTGTTACACCTGGCATCACTGTAACAGTGGACGACTGCGAGCCAATTCGTTTTTTTGAGCTCTTTATGTCAGACGATATATTTGAGCTCATGGCTCAGCAAACGAATTTGTTTGCTATGCAGTATCTCTCTGCACATCCGGGGTCCCATCATGGTCGCAGGAATATGTGGAGACCCACGGATGTCGCAGAGATGAAGCGGTTTTGGGCTTTAACCCTAATGATGGGTATTGTAAAAAAGCCCAGTATCAGGTCCTACTGGAGCAAGCAACGTATCCTGGCTACACCTCTTTTCCCTGAGGTTATGTTGAGGGATCGCTACCTGCAACTGCTGCGATTCCTTCATTTTAATGATAACTCGCTGTGTCCCCCTAGAAACGACCCACTGTTTGACAGGCTATATAAAATTCGGCCCTTTATTCAACTCCTGTCAGACAAATTTTCTGAAAATTATGTCCCCGATAAAGATATTTCAATTGACGAGTCCCTTATGAAATTTAAAGGTCGACTGCTATTTAAGCAATATATTCCATCGAAGCGGTCCCGATATGGCGTTAAATTTTATAAATTATGTGAATCCTGTACTGGTTACACATGGGCGTTTCGCATTTACCAGGGGAAGGATAGCCATCTTGACCCACCAGGATGCCCTGATTCTGTGGGTACAAGTGGCAAGATTGTTTGGGATCTAATCCTTCCCTTGTTGAATAAGGGATATAGGCTATGGGTTGACAATTATTATACCAGTATAGAATTATTTAAAAATTTATATTGTTTTGAAACCCTAGCCTGTGGCACAGTGAGGAAGAATCGCAGGGGTTTCCCCCAAGCCCTGGCAAGTGGCAGAAGCAGTAGAGGTTCCTCTTCAGCTCTCCGCCAGGATGAGTTGCTTGCTCTTCGCTTCAGAGATAGGAAAGATGTATACATGCTGTCTACGATGCATGACGAAAGTACAGTGCCAGTGTCTGTGAGAGGTAGCACTGAGCATCTGGAAAAGCCGAAGTGCATTGTAGACTACAGCAAGTTTATGGGGGGAGTAGACTTGGCTGACCAATGCATACAGCCCTATCTGGTGAACCGAAAAACTAGGACCTGGTACAAGAAAATTGCAATCTACGTGAGCCAGATTGCAATTTTCAATGCCTATGTCCTCTATACAAAAGAGGTCATAGGTAGGCCCTGCCCTTTCCTCGAATTCACATTAAGCATTTTGTCCCGTATGTTATTTACCCAGCCCCCCAATCCCACTTTGGAATCAGGAGATCTCCAAAGACTTTGTGGCAAACACTTCCCTTCCCGAATCCCACCCACCCCTAGTAAAAAAGCTCCCCAAAAAAAGTGCCGTGTTTGCTACAAGAAAGGAGTCCGAAAGGACTCCAGTTTTTATTGTCCAACCTGCCCATCTCTACCCGCCCTCTGCATAACAGACTGTTTCAAAGTCTACCATACAGAGCTGAATTTCTGAATCACTCTGTATGGGACTTTGGCAGTTTGTTTGCTTGATTTACCTGGATTTCTGACCTCGGCTTGTCCTGACTACGCTTTGTTAGCTGCCTGTACCGACCCATTGGCTTGTTTTACCGACTACTCTGAATTCTGGATTCCCCTGACCTTGGCCTGTCCCTGTTTACGCTAGCCATTCTAAAGTGGCTACACCAAACAACTCAAAATACTACATTTGTAGTACTTGAAATGTGACTTCCCAATAAAAAACTGATCACAGGGTTAATGCTGTGATTAGCACTGAAAGGGTTACAAAAAATAGTTTTTTTTTTCGTTTTTTTTACTTCTCAAACTTTTCGCACAGTGACTCTCTATGTGATATCAAAGATCTATCTGCCTCTCTCTGCCTTCAGATCAAAGTGTATGTGGGGTACTGTTCTATTCATGTGATATAATAAAAACCTGGAAACATGGTACATGTAGGTACTGTTATATTCAAAAGACAGTGTTAAATCAAAATACTAAGTCTCTAGTGCACTAACTAATATCAGGATTATGACATTTCCAGTGAAAATGCTATTTATCTGATTAAAAAGACAAAAATCAAAGTAGAAATCACTACATGGGCCCAGCATTTCTGTTAAAATGGCTAGACCTAACATCTCAAATTATGCCATTTGTTATACTCTGGGGTGCCTACTTTTGAAAATGGTTTGCCATAACGGTGGGAATGTTATTACCCAGGCTGCCATACTCTCTGAAAAGCTACATAGGCCCAGAAAATAATATTGGCAAACTTACAAGCTGAAAGGGCATCTAATATATTTCGCCCTGTGACTTATCAGTAAAATCTGAAATAATAGTACGTGGGGGTACCGTTATATTCAGAAGACAGTGTTAAATCAAAATACCAAGTCTCTAGTGCACTAACTAATATCTGTATTATGACATTTCCAGTGAAAATGCTATTTATCTGATTAAAAAGACAAAAATCAAAGTAGAAATCGCTACATGGGCCCAGCATTTCTGTTAAAATGGCTAGACCTAACATCTCAAATTATGCCATTTGTTATACTCTGGGGTGCCTACTTTTGAAAATGGTTTGCCATAACGGTGGGAATGTTATTACCCAGGCTGCCATGCTCTCTCAAAGGCGAGAGAGACCCAGAAAATCACTTTGTTAAATTGCCAACTTTGAAAAGGACATCTAATATTTTTGTCCCCATGACTTCCCCCCCCAAAACAGAGAATCTAGTACATGGGGGTACTGTTACATTCAGGAGACAATGTTAAATACAAATAGTGAGGCTTTGTTGCAATAACTCATATCAGGAATATGAAATGTCCTGTGAAAATGAAGTTCATGTGCGTGAAAAAGCACAAATAAAGCTATAACCCCTATGTGGGCCCTTCATTTCTGATAAAGTGGTTAGACCAAACATCTTGCAATGCACCATTTCTTATACTCTGGGTTGCCTACTTTTGAAAATGGTATGCCATAATAGTGGAAATGTTATTACCCAGGCTGCCATGCCATCTCAAATGCGATATAGGCCCAGAAAATCACTTTGCCAAATTTCAATGTAATAAAGCCTAAATGGATAAGCCGTATATATGACCGTGTAACTTTCCAAAACACCATAAAACCTATACATGGGGGGTACCATGGCGCTCGTGAGACCTCACTGAGCAGAACTAGGAGTGTTTCAGGGCAGTAAACTATATACTAACAATAATATTATCAGTGAAAGTACAGATTTTATGTGAAAAATGCAAAAAAAACAAACAAACACTAAATTTGGCTAGGGTTTGTGCCCAAGTGGCTACTAGAAAAGACTGGGCATACCCCATTTTGAATACCCTGGGATGTCTACTTTTTCAAATGGTATGCCATGATGGGGGTAATTTTCATTTCTTGGCTGCCATACGGTCTCAAAGGCAGCCTGGACACTGCAAACTAATCTGACAAATTTCAAGGTGAAAAAGCATAAATGGATAAGCCGTATATATGACCCTGAAACTTTCCAAAACCCCATAAAACCTATACATGGGGGGTACCATGGCGCTCGTGAGACCTCACTGAGCAGAACTAGGTGTGTTTCAGGGCAGTAAACTATATACTAACAATAATATTATCAGTGAAAGTACAGATTTTATGTGAAAAATGCAAAAAAAACAAACAAACACTAAATTTGGCTAGGGTTTGTGCCCAAGTGACTACTAGAAAAGACTGGGCATACCCCATTTTGAATACCCTGGGATGTCTACTTTTTCAAATGGTATGCCATGATGGGGGTAATTTTCATTTCTTGGCTGCCATACGGTCTCAAAGGCAGCCTGGACACTGCAAACTAATCTGACAAATTTCAAGGTGAAAAAGCATAAATGGATAAGCCGTATATATGACCCTGAAACTTTCCAAAACCCCATAAAACCTATACATGGGGGGTACCATGGCGCTCGTGAGACCTCACTGAGCAGAACTAGGAGTGTTTCAGGGCAGTAAACTATATACTAACAATAATATTATCAGTGAAAGTACAGATTTTATGTGAAAAATGCAAAAAAAACAAACAAACACTAAATTTGGCTAGGGTTTGTGCCCAAGTGGCTACTAGAAAAGACTGGGCATACCCCATTTTGAATACCCTGGGATGTCTACTTTTTCAAATGGTATGCCATGATGGGGGTAATTTTCATTTCTTGGCTGCCATACGGTCTCAAAGGCAGCCTGGACACTGCAAACTAATCTGACAAATTTCAAGGTGAAAAAGCATAAATGGATAAGCCGTATATATGACCCTGAAACTTTCCAAAACCCCATAAAACCTATACATGGGGGGTACCATGGCGCTCGTGAGACCTCACTGAGCAGAACTAGGAGTGTTTCAGGGCAGTAAACTATATACTAACAATAATATTATCAGTGAAAGTACAGATTTTATGTGAAAAATGCAAAAAAAACAAACAAACACTAAATTTGGCTAGGGTTTGTGCTCAAGTGGCTACTACAAAAGACTGGGCATACCCCATTTTGAATACCCTGGGATGTCTACTTTTTCAAATGGTATGCCATGATGGGGGTAATTTTCATTTCTTGGCTGCCATACGGTCTCAAAGGCAGCCTGGACACTGCAAACTAATCTGACAAATTTCAAGGTGAAAAAGCATAAATGGATAAGCCGTATATATGACCCTGAAACTTTCCAAAACCCCATAAAACCTATACATGGGGGGTACCATGGCGCTCGTGAGACATCACTGAGCAGAACTAGGAGTGTTTCAGGGCAGTAAACTATATACTAACAATAATATTATCAGTGAAAGTACAGATTTTATGTAAAAAAAAAGAAAACACAAAAAAAAACGCTAACTTTGGCTAGGGTTTGTGCCCAAGTGGCTACTACAAAAGACTGGCCATACCCCATTTTGAATACCCTGGGATGTCTACTTTTTCAAATGGTATGCCATGATGGGGGTAATTTTCATTTCTGGGCTGCCATACGGTCTAAAAGGCAACCTAGGTCACTCAAACCAATCTGTCAAATTTCTATGCAGAAAATAAAATAATGGACAAGTCGTATATTTGACCCTGTAACTTTCCAAAACCCCATAAAACCTATACATGGGGGGTACTGTTTTACTCGTGAGACATTTCTGAATACAAATATGTATGTTTTATTGCAGGAAAACCGAATAGTATTCTGACATTAACAGTTAAATTGCCATGCTGAAATTGAAAAATAACAAGATTTCATAATTTTTTCAAGTTTTTTAGATTTTATTCATATAAAATGGAGTTCCATACATGAATGTTTGATATTAAATGAAAGCCCTGTTTCCCCTGAACAAAATGATATATAATAAGTGTGGGTGCACTTAGTATGAAAGAGGTAAATTATTGTTGAACAGACATATAGTAAAATTCTGTGGTTTGTTTACATTTTTTTTGGATCACAACTTGTACATTTGGCTGCGGTCTTAAGGGGTTAAACAAAAGTTGATTTTGTTTTTAAAGTGCCCTTTAACAATACTTGTTGACATTTTAATGTATCTTGTTCAATGCTCAAAAACACTGCACTTATTATTCAGAACCTGTATACTGGATCCAACTATCTATAATATGTTATATCCACCCAATATATCTGCAGTAGAGAAATTAATAAATAAAAAATACAATTATTTTATTTGGTTCTTAGATACCTAAGAACTAAAGAATAGCTTGACTCTTAGGTATCTTTGTATGTCAGCCTATGCTTTTCATTGTTACGTAAAAACCTAGTGTGAATCAGTAAAAGGACACTCCAGACCCCTAAAGCACTTTAGCTTGCTGAAATGCTTTATGTGTGAATAGTGTATCCTATTTTTTTCATTTTGGAATTTCAATTTCAATTTCAATTTATTTGAAATTGACATTTTGATAAATTATACTGGTAACACCCCCACAGCCTTTCAAGCAGACAAAGGGTCATGTTACTTCCTGGTGTGGTTAGCTTATTTGCACTGAACTCAAGAGGCAGTGATTGCCCAGAGCACCTGCCTTGCAAATATTTCTCGTTGAGCTGCATTGGAAAGTCTGTGATTGGACAGCCACAGAAAGTCTGGGCGGGGTTAGAAGAGTAGGGCTTGCAATGGCTGCTGACAAGAGATCTGCAGTTTTTCCAAGCTGTCTTTAGATATAACTCCAATGAAAAAAAATGCATAATTAAATGTAAGCAAGCTTTCATTTTGGATATATCTGTTAAACAGTGATTTTAAATTATTATGTATTTGGGCAATGGGGTATATCTTTAATTGCCCCTTAAACAAACACCCAAAAAATGCTTTGCTATATTTGCTTTTAGAGCAAAGCTTATTTATTCTTTGCTTTTAAAGTGTAGTCACAGCTGGGAACCATTAATAGAATACCCATGTACATAAACCAAACATTTTTTCTTAGAAGATTCAGTACAAGTAAAACATGCACTTAAAAAATAAGTGTAAGTAAAAATAACAAAACCACCTATGAATTTTACATTGCACTAGCCAAGAAGTGCACGTTCCAGTGGACACTGCTGACACTGAAACTTGATTTCCAATTTTACATAAACATAATAAAATATGAGTGTGCATGTTGAAAACACTGACAATGACATCACACATTTTCTAAACTCATGAAAACTCAGCATGAAACAAATGATTTCTCAAAATTGCTTCGGCACATAAACTGCTTTATATCTGAACAGGTTTGTAAGCTCACACAATAACAGAGGGTGTTAAAGTGGATAGCTGAATGTTTCAGTGCAGTGAAAATTTGCTTTTGAGCACAGTTTTTTCTCAGACTATAACCTTGAGTAATAATTTTTTTTTTAAATTAATGAATTCAGTTTTTTCATTCATTCATTCAGATTTTGCAGACAGTGAAAATCTAAAAGAAGTGGTAAGAGTTGATCTTATCCAGGATAATTAGTTTCTGCATACTCAAAGACATACAGGTGGTCTGTCCATTCATATTTCAAGCATTTTCTGTCCATTCCTGAAACAGTATATGCAAAAATTATGTTAGGAGACAGCCATTCACTAAATGTTAGTTTTGTCACACCTGCTTATCCATTCAAGACACTATTTGTGTAGGTGGGACGATGTGTGTAAAAGGGCAGACAGGGCATTATACAAAAGTTATTTCAAAGACTGACGGTGTCTTCTCTTGCATTGCGATTCCCGCAGTGTTTCCAAGAGACACAGAAGAGAGTGTGTGAGAGAGAAAGAGAATGAGGAACATTTATCAAAGTGTTGTAAAAAGTGGTCCAATTGCCATGAAAACCAGTGGAAACAACACATTTACAGAAAAAGAAAAGAAGGCAAATTGTTAATTGTACATTTTTAGGGGTTACCCAACACAATTTCAGAGCAGACTGACATATTCTCCCTTACTTGTTCTGCTTTGGTCCAGTGAAGCCAACAGGCACATTCTATTGGTGACTTCTCCCTTTTTGCATTTTTGCACCTCTTATTTTGAACAGAACACTTTCATCAATCTTTGCCAGTGTTTTTATCATAGGTGCTGTGTCCAGTGCCAGTTCTTGTTGCACACTGCTTTGACTGTACTACACACTTTAAGGGTTTTTGATTTTTTAATTCCTAAAAATATAAGTACATTTTGATTGGCTAACAGAAAGAATGGGACTCATGTTCTGCCTTCTAACCTAGACTTTGCATAGCCCAATGCAGTTTGTCTAATCTTTACCAGGTCTTTTTTTAATTACCTCTTTTTTTAAACACATTTTTTTCTGTTTAATTATTATAATTTGTTTTCATAAGCATGAGATAGTTTATAATCTTCAGTACTAAATTGAAAAATACAATTTGTCCAACTAGTTAGCTGTCATAGTTTAGACATTTTAGCTTGTCTGTCTGCGTTTGTATTATAGCATTTAAAAAAAAAAAAAAAAAAAAACACAAACATTGCATAACAAAAAAATCCTATGGACACAGTAGCAGCAGCAGTAGGAACTAGCAGTAGCAGGTATTACTGTAACATAGCACATTTAATTAATTCAATGCAATATTCAAGATATGTATATTTTTTTTTACTAAATTAACAGGCAAGGTGTCTGATCACGGACATTCATTTGCACTCCAGCTGACTGCCTTTCTATTTATGAGAGTTAAGAATTTATGTGTATATATATATATATATATATTTTTTTTTTTTTTAAACTAATAGTGTTTATTAAATATGTGTAGTTATGGTCCAATCTAAGTATCAGGGTTTTTGATAAAAGTGAAAATTGTCTGGTATTCAATTATTTTACCAACATTGCAAATAAAGGTTTGTATTCACATACTCTATGCACATTGCATGTATAACTGTAAAGACCATATGTAAGTATTGGTGTGACAAAGTGTATGGTGTGAGAAAATATATTGGCTTGGCTGGCGTAGAACAGCAAAATACCTAACTAAATGACCAATAGTTATAGCTATCGACCTTACAGGACACACAAACTTGTTATAACTAAGTATTTGGAGCATTAGACTTAGTACATCAACAACATTCATAAGTTTATAAATCCAGGTCCTGGATTCTAATTAGTTGTCCTTCAGGCCAGAATTGTCAAATAAATGAATAATCCTTGACCTCAATTAATATATAAACTGCTAAAAAGGGCTAAAATAATGCATTTGCATGGATCCGGTAGGAATATGCATCAAGAACCTTTTTATAGCAGACAACAAAATGTAATTCTATAGAGCATAACTAATTCAATTAACTTCTTGATCTCACGCTTACTCTGACGCTGCTTATGCCAAAAAAAAATGGGAAATTATTATAACTTTAAGCATTTATAAGCTGATGCATTAAAACTTTAATAAAAATGAAAACTTAACTCCTAATAATCTCAATTAAATTATGTTTCCTTTTTGATGTCTACATTTTATTTTACTTTTTATCTGTTATTGCTATGATTACAAAGTTCACTTACTTATTTATTCATGGACATTTTTAGTATATTATTTGCATATATTTTTTCTAAAACGTTAAACGCTAGTATCTATCTAAACCTAGCTGTCATGATAAAGGACCTCCTTGGACACCTGGGGAAGTAGGACCATTACTGTTTCCCATGAATGGTGGGCTGGATTTGTGGGGATGAATTATTACAGAAGATGGAAAAGATGTAAAAAAAGGGAGGAGGGTGGTAACTTACTAATCAGCAGGAGCAGTTGAGTAATCCTAACTGACTTTTGCCAATTGTATACTGTGGCAGAAGAGCAGTGTAGGAGTAATAAGACAGGAATGATTAGATTGTTCAATTCCAAAATTTGGTTGCATTATGGCCACATTATTGAGGGAGGTGTTGGTGTGTGCTCAAATGTGTCAGTGTGTGTCTGTCTGTCTGTAAATGTGTCTGTCAGTGAGTGTGTGTGCCTGTCTGTAAGTGTGTCTGTCAGTGAGTGTGTTTCAAATCAGTAAGAATGTGTGTATGTCATTGAGAGTGTGTGCCAGTGTGTCTGTCAGTGAGTGTGTATGTGTGTATCTGTCAGCAGGGCTGGCCTTTGGGGTGTGCAAGCCTCCCAACACTAGACAAGAGGGACACTGGCCTCCTCTCTGTCAGGGTACCTGAGGTCTCTACCTCCGAGAGAGGTAGAGACTTAGACGTTTATCCGTCCGGACGCCATGTTTCTCCTGTTCCTCGCGGTCGACCCGTTCACATAGACGCCGGCCGCGAGAGAGTTACTTCCTTATGTAGCATGGTGCCCGGAGACCGACGTCAGGACGCCAATCCGGAACGACCTGTCACTCAATCCGTTGGAGACCAATCAGGACTCGTCGGAGGCGTGTCTATCCTCTCTAGCCAGGGTATTTAAACATACTTCGCCCTGTTGCTCATTGCCCTGTCGTGGTTCTAGCCTGTCTAGTCACACAGTGCTCTGGTGTTTTTCAGTTATCCTTTTGGTTACGACCCGGCTTGTTTGACTTACTCTGTTTACCTCTGTTATCCTTGACCCGGCTTGTTACTCGCTTACCTGTCCTCTCGTTCCCTCGACCTCGGCTTGTCTCTGACCATTCTCTATACTCTCTGTACGTTAGTCCGGCCATTCTAAGGTCCTGTATACGTACCCTGTACCTGTTTGTACTTTGCGTGTTGGATCCCTGACCCGATCCTGACATTACGACAGGGCCAATGGATCCTGCAGGTACAAACAGTCAGGTTTGTCCCCCTGATTCCAGGTTTGATGCCATGGAACACAGAATGGACCAAATGGCCTTAGCACTACAGGCGTTATTATCTCGTGCTAATAACCCACCAGAGGAGACGCGTACTACTCCAATTTCCTCTGTAAATTCAGGCCTAGAGGTAGCCACTGTAGGTGCCTCTTCCCGTATTACCCCACCAGTACGTTATGGTGGTTCACCGGAGACGTGTCGTGGTTTTTTAAACCAGATCAGTATTCATTTTGAATTACAACCTCGCTCCTATCCTACCGATAGGGCAAAGGTTGGATTTATTATCACCTTACTCATTGAGAAAGCTCTGAGATGGGCCAACCCATTATGGGAGAACGATAACCCGTTGGTATATAATTATAATGCCTTTGTAGCTGCCTTTAGAAGAACTTTTGACCCGCCTGGTAGGAAGGTCAATGCAGCCAGATTACTGTTGCGCCTGAGACAGGAGAACCGAACACTTGTGGATTATGCACTAGAGTTCAGGTCTCTGGCGGCAGAAGTCAAGTGGAATGAGCAGGCTTATATAGATGTATTTTTGAACGGGTTATCAGATGTTATCCTTGACGAAGTTGCTACTAGGGAGCTGCCTGAGAATTTAGAGGACTTAATTTCGTTCATTTCTCGCATTGATGAGCGTTTAAGAGAGAGACAGAACACTCGAGAGAGGAATCTTAGACCTACCTTTAAGTTAGCACCCGCATTTCAAAGTCCTGATTCCAATACCTCACTGTTTCCTGAACCTATGCAGATAGGCAATACTCGCCTTTCAGAGGAGGAGAGACAGTACAGGAGAAGGGAGGGATTATGTATGTATTGTGGAGTCAGAGGTCACTTGCGCCTGAATTGTCCTATTCGCTCGGGAAACGCCCGCACCTAAGTTTCTCTAGAGGACAGGCCTTGGGTTTTCTATTTTGTCCTCTACTCATGATTATAAAAATCACAGGTTGCTGTTACCAGTTTCTTTAACGTGGGAGAAGGGAGTGCTAAAGACCATGGCCTTGATAGATTCCGGTGCTGCTGAGAATTTTATCGACCAAGCCTTTGCTACTAAACACACTATCCCATCCCAGTTAAGAGAGATACCTTTGGTCGTTGAGGCCATAGATGGTAGACCGCTACTCGAGCCTGTTATCTCGCGTGAGACTATACCTATTAACTTGACTGTTGGTATCTTACACGAGGAGAACTTATCACTTATGCTCATTTCGTCTCCCTCTGTTCCCATAGTTCTGGGGTACCCATGGTTAAGGAGACATAATCCTAGTATACTCTCATGGGGTCAGGGTTGTCAGGAGAGGTGTTTACGCAGGGTATCCCCATTGGCTGTAATTAACACACCAGACAGTTCTACCCAGTCTAAGGGGATACAGATACCCCCTCTATACCTGGATTTAAAAGCAGTGTTCGACAAAAAGAACGCTGATACGCTACCCCCACACAGGACATTTGATTGTAAAATTAATCTATTACCTGGTACCATGCCGCCCAGGGGTCATGTATACCCTCTATCCACTAAAGAGAATGCTGTTTTAGAGGAGTATATTCAGGAGAATTTAGACAAGGGATTCATTAGGAGATCTTCCTCTCCTGCCGGGGCTGGATTTTTTTTTGTTAAAAAGAAGGATGGTTCACTCAGACCTTGCATCGATTACCGAGGTTTGAATAAAATAACCATCAGAAATGTCTATCCTATTCCCCTGATTACCGAGCTCTTTGACCGGTTAAAGGATTCTAAAATTTTCACCAAGTTGGATCTCAGAGGGGCATATAACTTGGTGAGAATCCAGCAAGGCCACGAGTGGAAGACAGCGTTTAATACCCGCTATGGTCATTATGAGTACACGGTCATGCCCTTTGGTCTTTGCAACGCACCTGCAGTTTTTCAAGATTTGATTAACGAAGTCCTTAGGGAATTCCAACATGATTGTGTTATTGTCTACCTGGATGACATACTCATACACTCTAGAGAGATTGAGACTCACCATAGACAAGTCAGAAAGGTGTTACACAAACTTCTGCAACACGGTTTATACTGTAAGTTGGAGAAATGCAGTTTTGACCAGACCCAGATAGACTTTCTGGGATACGTGATTTCTGGGGAAGGCTTTAAGATGGATCCTGACAAACTCCAGTCTATTCTAGATTGGCCATTGCCTAAGGGACTCAAGGCTATTCAGAGGTTTATTGGGTTCTCCAATTATTATAGGCGCTTCATTAAGGGTTACTCGTCTATTATTGCGCCCATTACCAATATGACCAAACAGGGGGCGGATACTAAGTCGTGGTCTACTGAAGCTCTCGTTGCTTTCAAGAATCTCAAAGAACTTTTTGCCTCTGCTACAATTTTAGTCCATCCTGATACGACTTTGCCGTTTCTACTCGAGGTCGATGCCTCTGAGACAGGAGTAGGTGCGGTTCTGTCACAAAGATTAGGGGTGGATAAACCACTACACCCGTGTGGTTTTTTTTCCAGGAAACTTTCTGGGCCTGAGAGCAGATATGACATCGGAGACAGGGAACTGTTAGCGGTCATTAAAGCATTGAAGGAGTGGAGACATTTATTGGAGGGGACCTTACACCCTATTACTATTTTGACGGACCACAAGAACTTGTCCTATATTGGGGAGGCCAATCATCTGTCTTCTAGGCAAGCGCGTTGGTCCTTATTCCTGACTCACTTTAATTATGTGCTGACTTACAGACCTGGTTCTAAGAACTCTAAAGCCGATGCTTTATCTCGCCAATATGAACCTTCTACTATACCGGAACCGGTTCTTTCTTCTATAGTTCCGAAATGCAATATTGTTGCTAATACGAATCTCAGGATTCACTCCCCGTTACTGGCCAAGATCATTAAGCTGCAACATCTAGCACCTAAACAGACTCCTGCGGGTCGACATTTCGTTCCTCCTGCTCTTCAACTGGAACTGTTGCAGTGTCTCCATAACAGCAAGATGGCGGGACATCCTGGTATTCGCAAAACGTTTGCTTTGATCTCCAAAGACTTCTGGTGGCCTGCTTTACGTAAAGATACTAAAGATTTCATCGTTGCTTGTGAGGTTTGTACTAAAACCAAACAACCCCATACACTCCCTTGTGGATTCCTGCATCCCTTAGAGGTTCCAGAGAAACCATGGTCCTGTTTGGCCATGGACTTCATTGTCGATCTACCTATCTCTAAAAAACAGACTGTTATTCTCACCGTGGTTGACAGATTCACTAAGATGGCTCACTTCATTCCTCTGCCTAAACTACCGTCTTCTCCCGAATTGGCAGAGATATTCGCTAGGGAGATTTTTCGTCTACATGGGATACCCTCCCAAATTGTATCTGACAGAGGCTCTCAATTTATTTCCCGATTTTGGAGGGCCTTCTGTTCACAACTAGGTATCAAGTTGAACTTTTCTTCTGCCTATCATCCTCAGTCTAACGGAGCTGCTGAACGTACCAACCAGAAAATTGAACAATATTTACAATGTTTTGTTTCCGAACACCAGGACGATTGGGTCGGTTTGATTCCTTGGGCGGAGTTTGCACACAACAATCTCGTCTGCGATTCTACTCATTCAAGCCCCTTCTTCATGAATTATGGCTTTCATCCGTCTATTCTTCCTTCAGCTTCTCCTTCCCAGGGGGTGCCGTCGGTTGATGTTCATGTGGCCAATTTGAGGAAGTTGTGGGACCAAACTCGACAAATCCTTATGCACAACTCTATGCTGGTTAAGAAACACGCTGATAAATGTAGAAGGGCGGCTCCGGTCTTTGTTCCAGGTGATAGGGTATGGCTGAGCACAAGGAACATCCGTTTAAAAGTGCCCTCCATGAAGTTCGCTCCCCGTTATATTGGTCCTTACAGGGTACTGACTCGGATCAATCCAGTTGCGTACCATCTAGCTCTTCCTGCTACCTTACGCATCCCTAATTCGTTTCATGTTTCATTGCTGAAACCACTTATATGCAACAGATTTTCCTCCACAACAGCCCCTCCTCGCTCTGTTCAGGTGGAGGGTCAGGAGGAGTATGAGGTTAACTATTATTGATTCTCGAATCTCACGGGGGAAGGTTCAATATCTGGTCGATTGGAAGGGTTATGGTCCTGAAGAGAGGAGTTGGGTACCTCAAGAGGATGTTCATGCTCCTCGTCTCCGCAGGGCGTATCACTCCCGCTTCCCATCTCGTCCCGGTTCCTTCCGCCCGGTGGGCGTATCTGAGAGGGGGGGTACTGTCAGGGTACCTGAGGTCTCTACCTCCGAGAGAGGTAGAGACTTAGACGTTTATCCGTCCGGACGCCATGTTTCTCCTGTTCCTCGCGGTCGACCCGTTCACATAGACGCCGGCAGCGTGGGAGTTACTTCCTTATGTAGCATGGTGCCCGGAGACCGACGTCAGGACGCCAATCCGGAACGACCTGTCACTCAATCCGTTGGAGACCAATCAGGACTCGTCGGAGGCGTGTCTATCCTCTCTAGCCAGGGTATTTAAACATACTTCGCCCTGTAGCTCATTGCCCTGTTGTGGTTCTAGCCTGTCTAGTCACACAGTGCTCTGGTGTTTTTCAGTTATCCTTTTGGTTACGACCCGGCTTGTTTGACTTACTCTGTTTACCTCTGTTATCCTTGACCCGGCTTGTTACTCGCTTACCTGTCCTCTCGTTCCCTCGACCTCGGCTTGTCTCTGACCATTCTCTATACTCTCTGTACGTTAGTCCGGCCATTCTAAGGTCCGGTATACGTACCCTGTACCTGTTTGTACTTTGCGTGTTGGATCCCTGACCCGATCCTGACACTCTCCTCATCCTGGGGCTCAAGACATGGTGTGTATGTGACTGAGTGACTGTTACTTATATTTTGTGTGTGTTACTGTGTGTGGGTATGTGACCGATACAGTGACCACATAGCTGTGTCAATGTGTGTATTGTATTGTGTGTGACTGTCTAGGTATGCATGGATTTGTGTGTGTGTGTAATTGTGTGATTATATATTGTGATTTTGAAAACTGAGTGCTGGACTTCCTTGTTTTGTTTACCACTATATCTGGATCTGTGGTCACCTCGTTTGGAGCACCACATTTTTTTTCTTTTTTTATAATTAAAAAAAAATGTAATTCTGTGATTGGAGTACAGTCCTTTTTATTCCATATTAATGTGTTCAGTTTGTGATTATAGTTATATCCATATGTATATGTGAGTGCATGTCTAGGCATCTATTAATGTGACAGTATTTATGTGGGGGGCAAAAAAAAGGTTTTAAAGGGATTAAGAGACACACAAGAAGTAACAGTGAGTTAAGAGACAAGACAGTAAAAGGAAATATTAAGGCTCTGTTGAGCCGAAACGTTGCACATTGCGAGGTGGTGTTTCCAGAAATAAACTCATCTTCTTGATCCTGGAGTGTTGCCCGTGTCCTTATGCTTATGTGAGTAAAAGTAAATAAACGACACACAAGGTGGAAAGAGGGGATTAGGAGAGACATTCAAGGAGAATCAGGAAAAATGCACAAGGGGTTCAGAAGGTGTGAAGTAGCACAACAATGTTTATTCTAATCTAATGGCTTGGTAAGGACTAACTTATTCCAAAACAGCTGAACTAGAAAAAAATATCCAATTAATTTCTTTCAAATCAGCTATATTATCCAAGATATATTGTTTTGGTCTAGATATTTCAATACCTTTAGGCCAGGTAGGGGCACAGTGATGATTTTTCACACAGGGTGCCTAATGGCCTAAGGCTGGCCCTTTTTGTCAGTGTGTATGTCTGCCAGTGAGTGTCTTTCAGTAAGTGCCTAAAATCAGTAAGAGTGTATGTCTGTCATTTAGAGTGTGTCTGTCAGTTTGTGTGTCTTTCAGAACATATTTCAAATCAGTGAGATTGTGTGACTGTCATTTAGAGCACGTCAGTGTGTCTGTCTTAGTGTGTGACTGTCACTGTGTGTGAAATCAGTGAGTGTGTGTGTGTCTCTCAGTGAGAGTGTGTGACTGTCAGTAGGTATGTGTTTGATTACAAAAAGTGGTGAGGCCTATATATGGAGAGGTGGAGTCATTGATGTATAAACATGCATGTCTAGACTGGACATTTGCAAATGAGAAGGTGTTAGTAAGATAACCACTCGCATCTGGGGGGCACCAAATCTTTTCTGCATATTTGTCCTGGATTCTATAGAGGATTAGCCCTGAACAAAACCTTTTGGCACTGAGTATGAAGAGCTGCAGCAGGATTCAGTTCCCTGGGCAGTGGCAACAGCAAGTGAGTACTGTGCTTCAGTGTGAGTTGCGCTTGTGGAGCAGTAAGGTCTAGATAGAGTGTTTGCTGAAGAGAAAAAAGAGTAACAGTGGAGCAATGTGTCACCAGATAGCTGTTTAGGTGATATCCCTTAAAATTAGTGAGGAGGTTAAATAAAGTAAAAACAATACTTAGAATTCCAGACGGTTCTTTCCATACATGGATCCCTCAAGACATGTGGAAACAAATACATAAAACAGATAATAGTGCAGATTGTATTGACTTTGTTATAATATATGTGTTCCCAACAAGTAGACCCTGAATATAGGGCTAAGGAAATACACTTGGATAGTAAATTGGCTCTGATCAGAGATCAGGAAAGGATTTATTACCACAATTAAAAAACATTTAAAAAATACAAAACACTGGTGTAAGTAAGATGAACAAACTGACTCTTACAAAAATGGATGGTGAGTAAGGCACAGCTTCCGCCGTTAATCACTGCCAGGCTTTTCGTCCTAAGGAAGCCGGTCATCCGGCGAAATGCATAGACGTCACAACTAGGGGGCGGAGACTACCACAATCCTGTACGAACGCGCTGAAACACAGCTTGGGAAAGTCTACAGATCGTTTCCAGCTTCACTACTGGGTAGAATTTCTCCAGCACTTCACCTGTGAAAAGCCTGGCCCTATTCACCTCCCTTTCCAAATTTGCATGTTTCTCATTCGTGCTTGGTTCCTGAAAACGAGTCCGGGCACTTTAGATTGATTCATCACTTGTTCTACCCAGCTGGGCATTCAGTGAATTATGATATCAACAAAGAGGTTGCTTGAGTTAGGTATACATTGTTTGATATGGCACTGGAACTAGTGAGGGAGGTGAGTATTGGGGTGCGTTTGGCGAAATCAGACTTTGAGTCCACGTTTCAATTGTTGCTGGTTCATCTGGATTGTTTTATTTTATTTTAAAGCGAGTTTTATCATGATATGTGCCTGTCCATGGGATGCACCATATCATGTTCTTATTTTTAAATGTTTTCCTGATTTCTGGAATTGATGATTCATCCCTGACCCACTACCTGGACGACTTTTGTTTGTGGGGCCGCAGGGTAAAGAGGTGTTCAAAGGGTTATTGACATCCTTACGCATGGTGGTGGCGGAATTTAGTGTGACCGAAGTTCTAATTGATATCTTATCATATCTCAGGATTGAGATTGAGTCACATAAGATGGTTGTTCAACTGACTGAGGAGAAACTGAGAATGTTGCTGTGGTTGGTCAATCAAATGTGAGGGTCTAAATAAGTGCAATTGCATCAGTTGCAAGTTTTACTTCAAAGCACTCAGCATTTGCTTGGTGTTTTTTTTCTATGGGTATTCTTGTTATTTATCATTGGCCATGGTAGGGGTCAAGCAGCCATTTCATTTTATTCATGCTACAAAGGGTAATCATGAGAATTTGCAGGTGTGGAGCTTGTTTTTGGGTAAGTACAATGGGCATTTATGTTGACTAAGGTACACGGTCATATATTTGGAATTGGATTTTTTTAAGGATGCATATTTGGGGCATATTTTCAAGGGCACTAGTGTGCAGATGCATGACCAGCAGAATGGAGGGATGAAGAGTTGTTGAGCTGAGGAGTGGGTAGTTGGCTAATTGGAATGTGATGCAGGAGTCACTATTGGACACATTGTGAAAGTCGTATTATTCCATGTGGATACAATGGTTGTCCTGAACATGACAGTGGTATTTGGCCTCAGATTCTGGCACGGGGATGTATACGTTTATCATTGTAGTCTTCCCTGTGTGAATCAGGAAAGTTGGTAGGGTCAGCTAAGCAATGTCTGGCTGTGCTCACGTTCTTGTTTCATTATTTGAGTCGGAAGGATGTTACAAAGGGGCGTTGTGAAGTACGAATTATGAAAGGGTGAATGTGTCATAAACATCCAGATTGGCCCATCTCTCTTGAGTTACTGGTACAGCTGTTGGAAATCTGAGCACAAGTGTGCTTCTCTGACTTTGAGGTCAAGATTTTTTGGGCAGTGATTGCTTAGTGTTTCTTTGAGGCATTCTGCATGGGGAAATTAGTGGCGCCTAACATAAGGTCTTCTGCACTTGTGCTTTCAAATGTGTGTCAGAGCAGTGGTTGTAGTTAAGGGGGTAGAAAATGGATCAGCCTGGGGTTGGTGCCAAGATGTGGTTTGTGCAACTGCAGGTACATTTTGACCAGTAGATTTAGTGAAAGAGTTTCTGGATATTTGGTTAGTGGAAGGTAGTACATTTTTAGGCCATAGAATGGATGTCTGTTAAGTCGTTTTAAATTTTATATGGTTGTAAAGGCAGGTATCAGTTGGTAGGTAACCATTGCTGTATTCCATGCATTCCTTTAAAATAGGAGTCTAGTCAGCTTGATAGGACCTCCCGCAGAGGCAGAGATGTTTGGGTCATTGGGACTCTGAGCAGTTTCAGTTGTATGTGTACCCTCATTTATTATAATTATTTTCGTGTCTGTTCTTCCCCTACCTCCTATTTTAATTTCTGCCCCTCGATATGTTTGGATCTTGGGCCACTCCTACATATAATGGACTTCAAGACATGTGGAGGACAGAACTTATGGTCGGAACTTGGGTTTTCATTTGAAGTAGCGAGGATGCATTGGAGATGGTTACAGAGGGATCAAGTTTACTCAGAATGTGTTCAACATTGTAGACATGTATCTAGAACTGTGACATTGGTGCTTCATGACATGGGTCATGATTTTGATCACCAAAGGACGAATGATATTATACTTGCAATGAAGCATGAAATGGCATGTTGCTATGTGCTGTTTAATGAACTTCGGTTGATTCTTCACAAGGTAAGTTGTTGGAAAGATGCAGTCATAAATTGAATATGTCTATTTCAAAGTTCGCTTGGCAGATGGGAACTTGGAAGGAGAGAATGAGGATGTGATGAGGTTGGATGGAGTTCACCTACACCGTTTTGGTTTGGACATATCCAGTTTAGGATTGCAAACTGGCATAGAGGCTGTTTATTATAAGATTAGCATCAGACAGCATCATTACATGTTTTCCATTTAGTAAAACTATTTACTAAACTATTTATTAATTTTGGCTACATGCTGTTGTCATATCAATTAGCAATTTTAGATAGTCGTGGCGAACAGAAACCATGGCACTATCTTCCCCTACTCTCTCTGAATTTCAGTTTGGGTTTCGTACATTGCTGACGGTGAGTTTGTTTTTCTTATTATAATACATTTTGGATATGAATAATTGTGTATTGTATAAACTAACATAATGCAAAATGAGTTGGTGCTTTGTGCAAAAACCTCTTACACTGTAAGTAAATTTTACCTGTGTGTCCTCCATTGTTCATGTAATATTTTGATTACAATTTGTGATACACACTGTGATGTGAGAATATAAAAATAAAATCAATAAAACGTTGGTACTGTTAGTTCACTTAAACATTTTTTTCCACCTGTAAAACAATGAAATACATTACATTATTGTGCTTGTATGAAATTGAGACCCATTGATAACAGTTTTGTCTCTGCCTCAGTTAAGGGTGTAGAAATATAAATGATTAGTATGGAGGGCACATCGTGCATGAACAGTCACTACTTCAATAAATACACTTAAGTTGTAAAAAGATAAATCAAAGAAAGGTGCTATCTTGCCACCCCGTTCCCCATGGAGTTAATACATATGTCTATATAGAAACAAGGAGAATCACACACTGTTTTTGTAAAAAATACACGCACAATGAATACAAAAATGCACAAAGTAAACACAATTCACACTAGATATATATCACAAAACAACAATATAAGTAGATCCAACCATATGCTAAAGACCCCTAATACGATGTCTAACACAATCTGGTATATAAAAAAGAGGGGGTGCAAAATAATAAATAATATTGTCTAAGTCCAGGGTGAAAACCCAATCCTTTTCCTTAGATTTTTTATTTATTGTGTAAGTTTTCTTTATTCCTTTTAGATTTTTAAACATGTTTCTTCTTTCTCTTCTGCATATTTATCTCTCCTTCTGCTGTAAAATTTCTTCATCTTCTATTTTTGCATTTTGCATTTTGATTGGTGTGCAGCAAACATTATACTTTAGGTAACTTGTTCTATCACTTTCATGGGTTAACTTTTGATTAATGAATACAATGCGAACAATGTTTGATTGTTTTAGAACTCGTATTGGATAGTTTTTGAATCATTGGTTTGTTTCATGTAATGAATGTGTTGATATAACCTGTGCCACAAATAGGGGGAATGTATCCGAGGAAGTGCTTTTTAGGTATGAAACGTATAAGCGTATCTTTTTGTGAACCCACACGTTCATTATTTGTTCCAGTCCAATTATCCGTCATCTATTTGCACCCAGGTTTGTAGTTGTATCTTAAGCTAGCGTTAATGTGGCTCAACATTTCTGTTCTGTCACATCCCTATATGAAATAAAAACTGCCACTAGCTGCCCTATTATTGTGTAACCCTCATGCACCAGTGTGCAGACTGAGCCAGCACTAAACCAGAAGATTCAAACATTGTTTTTTTAATGATTTTGGAAAACAAGAGGATGTCCTGTCTAAACTAGCATTACTGTATGAAACACACAGAGAAAACAATAACTATCCCTTACTGAGATAGTGAGTGATATACTAAAGTGCCTGAATAAAAGCAGCTCAACACAAAAAGTGGAATACCTTAATCCACAATAAAGTGGAATACCTTAATCCAAAATAAAGTCCAAATCATGATTGGATAATCACACTTCCTGTGACCCCAAAGGGAGGATCCGAATTAACTTTAGAACACTTATAAAGTGGAAGATTCCTGAGGCTACTTCACAGCTACTGAGGAAGCTCATACAAGAGTGAAACGCGTTTAGCTGGAGTTTTGGACTTTTATACTTGGACTTTCTACCTTTTAGCTTATATGCTTTTGAGAAGTCTTAATATTGTTTTTATTATTTTTTATCTCTACAATAAATCGTTATTTTTTTATATCAGTCCATATAGTCCTTTCTAGCCTTCAGGAACACTATGTGGGGAATGCTATCCCAATAAATTAGCATATTGCCAACAAACCTCAGAGCCAGGAATTCAAGGCTCTGTCTAAGGTGAGCATAACAATTACTATCTCACTATTTTGTATACACTATCTGTACAATACCACCTATGAGGTTCTCTCTCTCTGCTTGTTCCATATCTTCGGGAGAACATCGTTTGGGATAAAGGGGTGTGTTGCTGCCTCAAGAGCAAAAAGGAGTCACTTACGGAGCCAATAGCTTATAGGCTCCAACCCACGTGAGTGGTTTCAACCAATTGCTACTATTATTCATTTTTTATTTTTGTAAACCATCTGCACTATATTCTCTCTTTTTGTTGTTTTACTTTGTATGTACATTTGGACACATTGTATCACTATGTTGGAGGGGTGAGTATACCCCCTCATTATTTATATTAATATTCATTATAGCGCTCCACTTGCTGGTATATTGTTTATACCTTTTTATTCTTATATTTAGCATTACTGTAGCTAAAGGTTTCTGACACATCCCTCAATAGATTAAGAACTGACACAAGCTGCTCTATTATTATCCAAATTACATGCCCCAGTGGAAAGTCAATGCCAGTCAAAGGAGTGGTAGGAAGATGGATTCCATCCTGTCATAAATGGTATGTGGGTATCCCTGTTTTCTCCTGCTTCTGCCTCATGAGTTGGCAGCCCTCACATTACTGTAGAAATGCCTTCTCCTATGATTTCTTCTAGAAGAACCAGCATGGCACACTATTACAGATGCCAGCTTGACATATTGTGGAGCATACACAGACACAATGTCATTCAAGGCACTATAAACAATCAGAACAGACTCTTTACTCAAATCTTTGTGAATTCAGAGCCTTCTTTTATGCCATCAGAAAATTAAAGCAAATAATCAGAAGCCCTTAGATCCTAATCAGGACAGACAACAGTGCAGTGGCTACTTATATAAATCACCAATAATGCACAAAAAGCAACCAACTCCACCAAAAACTTTTTCTCCTGATGATTTATCTCCAACTCTACTTAAAAAAGCCTAAATGTCATTTACCTTCCAGGACCAAAACAATCACCTAGCAGATTACCTCAGTAGAGCCTGTATCTTCCCAGGAGAATGGAGTCTGAATCCCAATAAGTTCAGAATGACAGATAAGTGGGGCATACTATTGATTAATCTCCATCCACAAGAACTCTCAAGCAGATGGTCACTAGAGCCACAAGCCTTCGGACAATATGCCCTTTCTCAGACCTGACAATTTGACCTGGAGTATATGTTTCCTTCCCTGCTTCTAAACTTCAGAGTCCTGAAGAAAATCTGTAGGGAAGGGAAAAAAGTTATTGCAATTATTCCCATCTGGCCCAGGAGACCATGGTTTCCTCTTCTTCTAAAAATGTCTCAAGCCCTAGCTTGGAAAGTTATCAGATCTCCTAATTTAGGGGCCAGCATCCCACCCCAACCTCTCTACATAACCGAGGACTGTCTGAATCAGTCATAAACACCTTACTTAATGGAAGAAAACCATCCACCTCTTCTTGCTGTTATCGTGTTTGGAACACTTTCAAAACCTGGGCAAGATAAAAATCCCTTGACATCGAACATCAACACATTTCCAGATTTTGGAATTTCTGCAATCAGGCCTGGACAAAGCCTCAGTACATTAAAAGTCCAGTCCTCAGCTCTGTCAGCATTCTATAATCTCTCATTGGCTTCCAATATTTTCATAGCAATATTTTACTATGCAAATATGTCCACCATCAAGAAACACTTCCCCTCCATGGAATGTACCTTTAGTTTAAAAATCCTTTACCGAACATCCATTCACTCCTCTGCCAGATATTTCTATTCAACATCTCACTTACGAGGCTGTGTTCTTAGTAGCCATTTCAATGGCAAAATGTTTTTTCGGAGCTACAGCTTTTCCAGTGAACAATCTCATATTCTCATCTTTCATGGCAGAATAGTTTTGAAACCAAGAGAGTATTTCCTTCTTAAAGCTGTTTCTAACTTTCACCTTCACCAAGAAGTGGTAGATCTTCCTTCTATCCATCTCCCATACAACCCAGAAGAAGTCAAACTGCATGAGCTGGCTGTTAGGGAGTACATAATCAATTATTTATCTGCCACTTCAGAATTTAAGAACTCTAACAGATTATTTGTCTTATCTTCAGGCCTCCGTAAAGGGAAAGCTGCTTCATCTTCTACATTAAGATGTTGGATTGTCATAGTTATCTCTGATGCCAATGTAAAAAACAAGCTACCTCCTTAAAAAATACTAAGGCTCATTAAACCAGATCACTGGCTCCTTTTTAACAACTTGGGAAGAGATTCTTCCAGAGGACAGCTGCTAGGCAGTTAGTTTGTCTACCCCAAATACCTTCATTAAACATTATAAGATAGATTTAAGTTCATTTGCCTCAACTTCCTTTGCACAATATTATTTCTCTGCACAATAATTTATGAGTTTATTACATCAATCTGGTGTCCTCTTTTCCTTTACAAGTTTTAATTACCTATTTTATTAAGCTTGGGTATTACCCATAAGTGATGTTGCCATGAATAGCCAGGAAAAAGGAAAATTAAAGCCATACTTACCAGGTAATTTTATTTTCCTGGCTATTTATCATGGCAACATCAGTCTCCCACCCTATCTTATTCTTAGCTTGGAAACATGACTGGTGTATGAAGGGAGGCGGTAACTTTTATACACTTAGTCTATCTTTTTTTTTTTGATACAAAAGAATATGCCTACTATATAGCACACTAGAGAAACACCCCCCCCCCCCCCCAAAAAAAAAGTGTACCTCACACACACTATGCAAAATACGTGCAAAAAACGTGTATATAACCCCAAGGGTAGTATACACTAATAAAGGGTGGTACGGAACAATACAACCTGGATATGGCTGATAATGAATGTGTGGTCTACAAAATGACAAAATACAAAATATGGTGAAGTATGTAAGAATAAGATAAGTAGCGCATGTGGTAGAGAACTTACAAAAGAGAACTAATGATCACGCCTGTCACCCTCTCAGGGGTACTGTCCAAACCAGAGACCAGATGTATGAATTGGAACTGGATAGCAGTAGAAATAGATGGTTATCCTACAGGATGTATAAAAGGAGAATTCCAAACTTGTTTGTTTATACGATAAAGTGATTTCTTCTTAGGCTCATGAATAAAAGAAAAAGAAGGATAGTGCAGATGGTAAAAATAACAAAATGTATTCACACAGATTGCACTTACAATGGATCAGTAGTAAAACAGCATATCTCCACATTAAAGTGATGACCAGGACTCCAGCTGGAAATGGAAAGAAACCCCAGGGTAGAGATGCATAAAAGTAATAAAATGAAATAAAATCTAAAGTGGACTATAATAACAATGAACTGGAATAGTAAATAATGTAAAAAGTCCAAGGTGTGATATCCAACGCGTTTTGTCACTGCAGTGACTTCCTCCGGGATGTAATCATGTTGTAAACTTCTTGGTTTATATACCATGTCAATTTTCAAATTCGCGGGGAAAATTTCTCCGATCACTTGTTACTTCCGGTTTTTCGTCCGTCCGACTTCCTGCGTTCCACCTTGGAACGCATGACATAATTTCCGGTTTTCAGATATAATGAATCTAAACGCCCTCTTCTGCTAACACTGATGATCGTGCAGCAGAAAAGGCTTCCCCTCTACAGCAGCATGTAAAATAAGTTCCCACTATACATACATGGGAGATAAAATCCTTCAAGAAATAAAGAAAAATAAAAAATATATCTAAAAATTATAATAATCATAAACCCTCAGGGTCTATATATAGGAATTAATATATATATATATATATATATATATATATATACACTGAATAGACCTAGTGGATTTACTAAAATATAATCTGATGTAGTGCATATCATGTCAAATATATGACCTGCTTAACAACATAGAGAATTTTTCTGAATTGATAAAAATGGTTGAATCATTGCTTTCTTTCCAAGTATAATATATAATCTATAATCTTCAGATTCGGACCCACACTATATAGGGGGAACGACACAAACAAAATTATCATACTGATACATATCAAAGTTTATATATATAAATATGTTACAGAATGTATAAAAAACAACAAAGAATGCAATTAAACAACATATACGTGTAGAATGAACTTGGTTCAATATCCATCTATAAAATAAAAATAAGGATTATTATGCATATATTATTGTACATATTATAATATGTCCAGATAATGGACTTATATATATGAATATAAAAAATAATAATAATAAAATGAAATAAAAAATCCCAAGCTCCACTTAATGAAACAAGAATAAAGAAAAGAAAAGGAAAGAAAAAAGAAGAAAAAGAAAATTAAAGAAGAGTAATTAAAAATTAATCTATGCATCATTGGATTAAACTAAATTAAACCGGTTAAATCAATATCTTGGTTTAAACCCGTTTTTAATGTTCTTAAATTATATATCCATTCTGCTTCTTTTTTGAATAATTCTTGCACTCTATTCCCTCCTCTCCAATGTACATCTATCTTGTCGATTCCAAAGGCACGAAAAGTCGACCATTCAAATAAGCTACATGTATTGCAGTGTATAGGTACACTGTGGTCGATTTTTTTATTTCTTATATTGAGAAAATGTTCTCTGAACCTAATGTGTAATTTACGGGTAGTCCTGCCCACGTATTGTGCCCCGCATCCACATTGGAGCAGATATATGGCATAAGTAACAGTACAATGTAAAAATGTCTTAATTGGGTATGTTTTTTGGGTATATGTGCCCTTAAAATTGACAATCTTTTTTTCTAGATGTGTACATGTGGAACATTTTCCACATTTGTGGAAGCCAGGAGTTTTTGAAGATTCCAAAAAAAATTTCTTTGGTTTAATAGTGTTTAGAAGACTGGGAGCCAGTTAAGACTTTAAATTATCAGCTTTTTTATATATGACAATGGGTTTGTTTGGGAAAATTTGACCTAATACTTCGTCCTGTTTAAGAATGGCCCAATGTTTTTATAAGATATTTTCAATCTTTTTAGCATGTGTATTATATTTTGTTATAAATGCGAATGTATCCTTGATTGCAATTCCCTTTTTGTTGTCTATAAAAAATTCGGATCGATTCTTTGTTTTTATACTTTGTGTCTCCTTATCAATTTGTTTCTTAATATATCCCTTCTCTACATATCGGTTTTGTATGATTCGAGACTGCTCTTCAAAAGAATGTAATTCATGTTTTTTTTTTTAAATGTCTTTGTTCTTAATGCATTTTTGTCTATGTATATAGTCAAATCTAGAAAATCTATTGATTCATGATGTATTGAAGAAGTACATTTTAGATTATAGTCATTTTGGTTAATGTCCCCGATGAAATATATAAGGCTGTTGTGGTTACCTTCCCAAACAATAAGCACATCGTCTATGTAGCATCGCCATAGGACCAGGCTCCCCCCAAGATGAGATCTCAAAGCCATATGGTGCGACCAATGGGCCACATATAAGTTGGCAAAACTTGGAACGAACCTGGTCCCCATGGCGACGCCACATAGCTGTAAAAAGAAAACCGAATCGAACCAAAAAAACATTTTAAAATATAAAAACATAACTAGAAAATCTATTTGTTGAATGCATAGACCATTTTGTTGGATCAAAGTATCTTTTATAACCTTCAATCCCTTAGAATGGGGTATGTTTGAATATAAGGAGGTGACATCTATTGTAGCAAACAAATAAGAAGGCTTCCACACAAAGGTTTGTAGATCCTGCAAAAGATGCTTTGTATCTCTTATATCAGAGGGACAAAGGGGTACACTTAAGGGAATTGATGCCACTAATAATGGGTCGTCCTGGGGGAGAATTAAGACATTTGTGGATTTTGGGAAGAAAGTAAAAAATGCCTGTTTTAAGAAAGGATTAAAAATAAATTTGAATTCATCTGATGAGATTATATTATTATCTGCGCTTTGTTGTAATAATATTCTGAGTTCCTGTAAAAAAAGTCTTACCAGGATCTTGTTCTAATATTTTGTAAGTGACTTTGTCTCCTAGAATATGATACGCCTCTTGCATGTAATATTCTTTGCTCATAATTAAGTGCCACCTCCCTTGTCTGCCTCTTTAATCACTAAATTGTGATTTTCTTTAAGATTTTTTAAAGCTTCCCTTTCTTTATTGGTCAAATTATATTTTTGATTTGTGTTCGTAATCTTATCCAGATTGGTTTGTACGAGGTCATTGAAAACCTCCAGGAACTTCCCTTTAGCAAAGGATGGGTAAAAATTTGATTTATTTTTTAATTTAGAGTGTATAATATTCTCAGAATCATTATTTTCATTTATTATTTCTGGATTATTTATTGGATCCGATTCTTGAATCATATTAGAACTATCCTGAGTTCGCTTTTCAAAGAAACGTTTAACTGTAAGTTTCTTTAAAAATTTCTGGTTATCTAAAAATAAATCAAATGGTTTTATTCCCATAGTTGGGGCAAATTTCAATCCTTTGTGAAGTAAAGATAATTCTTGTTTTGAAAGAGTTGTTCCTGAGATATTAAAAATGCCCTCTAGGTGTGGGTCTAATGGGATTTGTATATCCCCTTTTGGGGTGGTGTCTCTTCCTCTTCCTCTTCCTCTAGTTCTGTGTATAATCTCTTTTTTCTTGGAGATTCTAGGACTTGGAACCTGTTGCGAGTGTTTGGATAGTAATTTGGATGTCTTCTCTTTTGGTCTGGCCCCTTGTCTAAAAAAAACGAAGAAGAGGAAGAGGGCTCTCGATCTGGCCTAGGGGATGGATATGAAGAATGTTGACCTCTAGGTTGGAACTGTCTGACTTAATATTTCTTTGGTTCCTGTGTATAATTTCTATAATTGGAATATTCTGCATTTCTTCTAGAAAAGCTGATAATTTAAAGTCTCAACTGGCTCCCAGTCTTCTAAACACTATTAAACCAAAGAAAATTTTTTTGGAATCTTCAAAAACTCCTGGCTTGCACATCTGTACACATCTCGAAAAAAAGATTGCCGATTTTAAGGGCACATATACCCAAAAAACATACCCAATTAAGAATTTTTTACATTGTTCTGTTACTTATGCCATATATCTGCTCCAATGTGGATGTGGGGCACAATATGTGGGCAGGACTACCCGTACATTACACATTAGGTTCAGAGAACATTTTCTCAATATAAGAAATAAAAAAATCGACCACAGTGTACCTATACACTGCAATACATGTAGCTTATTTGAATAATCGACTTTCCGTGCCTTTGGAATCAACAAGATAGATGTACATTGGAGAGGAGGGAATAGAATGCAAGAATTAATCAAAAAAGAAGCAGAATGGATATATAATTTAATAGCATTAAAAAACGGGTTTAGACCAAGATATTGATTTAACCAGTTTAATTTAGTTTAATCCAATGATGCATAGACTAATTTTTAATTACTCTTCTTTTATTTTCTTTTTCTTCTTTTTTCTTTTCTTTTCTTTATTCTTGTTTCATTAAGGCGAGCTTGGGATTTTTTATTTCATTTTATTATTATTATTTTTTATATTCATATATATATAAGTCCATTATCTGGACATATTATAATATGTACAATAATATATGGATAATAATCCTTATTTTTATTTTATAGATGGATATTGAACCAAGTTCATTCTACACGTATATGTTGTTTAATTGCATTCTTTGTTGTTTTTTATACATTCTGTAACATATTTATATATTTAAACTTTGATATGTATCAGTATGATAATTTTGTTTGTGTCGTTCCCCCTATATAGTGTGGGTCAGAATCTGAAGATTATAGATAATATAATATAATTATATAATATTTTGGAAAGAAAGAAATGATACAACCATTTTTATCAATTCAGAAAAATTCTCTATGTTGTTAAGCAGGTCATTAATTTGACATGACATGCACTACATTAGATTATATTTTAGTAACTCCACTAGGTCTATTCAGTATATATATATATATATATATATATATATATATATATATTTTTTTTTTTTTTTTCATTTTTTTTTTCATTCCTATATATAGACCCTGAGGGTTTATGATTATTATAATTTTTATATATTTTTTTTTTCTTTTTCTTTTTCCTTATTATGCTTAGTATGCTGTTTTACTACTGATCCATTGTAAGAGCAATCTGTGTGAATACATTTTGTTATTTTTACCATCTGCACTATCCTTCTTTTTCTTTTATTCATGAGCCTAAGAAGAAATCACTTTATCGTATAAACGAACAAGTTTGGAATTCTCCTTTTATACATCCTGTGGGATAACCATCTATTTCTACTGCTATCCAGTTCCAATTCATACATCTGGTCTCTGGTTTGGACAGTACCCCTGAGATGGTGACAGGCGTGATCATTACTTCTCTTTTGTAAGTTCTCTACCACGTGCGCTACTTATTTTTTTTAGATGTTGTTTTTCCTGTCCGGATGCTGCCATGATAAATAGCCAGGAAAAGAAAATGACCAGGTAGGTTTAGCTTTAATTTTCCTTATTAGGTTTATAGTGAATCAGTACATTATTGCACTAGTCATGTGAAATAACAAAGGGACTAATTAAACATAGTTTTGTAGTGGCAACAATAAAATTGCAGACACTTTTGTCCTAATACCTTAAATCCAATAGTTTCTAGCTTATGCAACCCCTTCAATATTCAAATTGAGTATAAAAGGTTTTCTTTTCATGTGTTTTGCAGTATGAAATCTAGTCCATAGAGCTTAACTCTCATTTACACTCTAGTTATGATTACCATCCTGTAGAGGAACGCATTTCTCTGTCATAAACTAATCACTGACATAAGGAATATAAAGTTGCAGAAAATTTCTACTCAACCCTGCTTTCAAATAGTGTAGGAAGTTTCACTAAGTGACACCATACTTAAAGTCAGGGAGGGGGAGGAGTGAATGAACACTATTATTCATTGTCAGATTTAGATTAGCAATCTACAAATGGATAACGATTGCTATAGCAGTTTTAAATATCTTTATTTTAGAAAAATATAATTTAACTGTTGTTGCTGTATGTGGGCATTATACTCAAATGCAGATATTCATTTTATATCCTTTTGATAATTTGCTCACATAAGTGTTATATATTAAAAATGTGCTTGCAATGGATTAATTTACTGCAGTTTTTTTTATTTATTTTAATTTAGCACTGTCAATATTTAAGAAGCTGTTTTTCTACCATGTTAAAATTAGTGTCAAGCCGGCAGATCTTGATGCACTGTGATGTAGTGGCGGGTTTAACATGATATGGTCATAGGGTGGAACTAAATATTTTTGTTTTACCCTATTTGTTTGCTGAGATAGTTGATTCTAAGTATCCTTGTAAAATTAAAAACTGAATTTTTGTGTGTGAACTGTTAATCAGTATTTTGTATAAATGTTTGTCTTTACTGCAGCACCACTGCTGAGAAATGCATGTTCCAGCTGTGCCACAATTCCCATTTTTTCGCAATTTCTAACATGCCCTACATATTCAGTCCCAGACTGACATCCTGATACGAATGGACCTCCTCCACCACCACCACCATATTCAGGAACCATGGACTGCCAACAGTGTGCCATCAAGGAGAAGAACACATGTTGGTTACTTCAACCTTAGCCAGTTGATCCTTCAATACTACCAAGTAGGAACGGTACAGTAATCGGACTATGGTCCTATTGCAAGTAAATCACAAGACAAAGGCATATTGCTGAGCAAAAGACTTTATCAGCTACTTAAGGGGCTTCTCTTGTTTCATTCTCACCCACTCATTCACCCCTCAACTCTTCCATGTGTCTCATTACCCCTCCATGTGCCTAAGTCACTCCCCAGGCCCCAGCCCCTCCAGAAACTACATGTAGCATGGCCAAGATCAAGACCATGCTCCCAGCTTGCATTTCCTATAAGACCAGGAAGCTCCTCTACTGAGGTCCGCTGCTCGGCCATGCTACATGCAGTGATCGGCAGGAGGGGAGAGCTTTCCCTCCTGCTGGTCACATGGCAATTGTGCCCCCTGGCTGGTGCACACTAGATATCCCAATGAGCCAGCCCAGTCTTGGAAAAGCCTAATTTTTTTTTGATTCTCCCTGATTTTAATTGCTAACGATTCAATTGATAAAACACAGAGAATTGGAGAAAGTGGACAGCCCTGTCTAGTTCTGTTGTTCAATGCAAACCAGTCTGATAAAATATCATGCCCCACAGTTCTCACTAATGGGGAATGATACATAGACATAATTGCTTGGTGCATCCAACCCTCTATGCCAAATTATTTTAATGATTTACTCACTATTCTCAAGCTGACTCTGTCAAATGCGTTTTCAGCATTGATCGACAGAGTCAGCAGGTGAACGCCTGATCTCTCTACTGAATCCATTATATCTATAAGTCTCCTTATATTTGATCCTGAGAATCTATTTGGGATAAAATCAATTTGGTCTAGATTCATTAAATTATTTGGAGTTGGTTTTAGCCTTTCTGCTAGAATTGAGGCAAATATTTTAATATCTGTGTTTAAAAGACATATTGGTCTGTAATTTTCTAGATATGCTGGATTCTTATTGGGTTTAAGAATTGTAATTATATTTGCTTTCATTTGTTTCATTTATAGAAAACGGTACATGCAGTGATAACACCACAAATAAATCAGTAAATGAATAAAAAAGAAGAGTAGCAGCTACACACCCACTCTAGCGACTTGATGAGTTATATACTCAAAAATGGAAAATAGGGTGTGTGCGCTTAAGATTATAAAACTAGATAAATAGTATAAAAATTATCAAAAATAATTTATTAATTAAGTAAAAAATAAATCAGCAAAGGACTAATTCCGATCACCACTGTTATACCTTAACCGGACAATTAAATACAAAAATCTCATAAAACAGAATAACAAAAAAAAAAAAAAATTAATTAAATGACACCAAATGTATCCACAAACTAACTGCACTGAATGGCCAAAAAGATGGAATAACCTCAATATAAAGAATATATATATAGAGGTCCGATCACTAAGTGAAGGTAGGGTGGATACAAAAAAAAAAAAAAAAAAAAGCAAAAAAATTATATACCAATAAACACAATAGTAATAATAAATGGGAAAAAATATATATATCTGTCCTCGGTGTGGGCCCCCACCTGAGGTAGATATAACCAGAAGATGAATAAATGAGATATATAAAAATAAAAGACAAGAGACAAGAAACAATAATACTAAGTGAAATAAAATAAAATGAAAAAAACCAGTAATTGTCCGGAAGTCCTCCCTGGGTAGGCAGAATAAAGGTGATGTTGGGCGGATCAAAGAGCAACCAGATAAACCCTCGTTATGGGAACTCCACCTCTCTCACACTGCGGTCGGGATCTTCAAAAAAGACCACAGTGGAGGTGAAGCCGTGAAGATGGACAAAGTAGGTGCAGAGTGGTACAGCAACCGCCCAGACAGCAACCAGCAGATAGAAACCGCGGTCGGTATTTTCAAAAAAGACCAAAGATGAAGACAGGACGTCAAACCCAGGGGAAATGGAAAGAAAGGAACAGCCAGCAGCCCACAGATCAACGCGTTTCGTCCCAAACTGTGGGACTTTATCAAGATCAGTACTTGTGCCTAGATCACCACCCAGGGTTTAAATACCTGCTCAAGATAAAACCAGCAGGTGAACCCCGGAGTGGATAATTATCAGTAATCAAGCTACATCAGTGAAACCTGTTAAACATAGAACAGGTGCTAATGATACATACACTAAACTGACAGTTTAACACACAGGTAAACAGTTTAACAAATTAGTTCCACACAATCTGATTTAACATTAGCATATAAACAAAAAATTTTTAGCGAATTATTTCCACACAATCTGATTTAATATTAACATATAAAGCTCCATTAAAACTATACACATAATATAAAAGAAATTTATAATAAATTCTATTAGACAGCAAAAATCTAGGTCAGGGGAAAAAAACATCTCCATACAAAGAGAATGCAGTGCAGATGCCCCCTATATTATTGTTACATCTCAATAATATAGCTATATAATTTTCCTCAATGAACCAACTAGATATAGAAAAGGGACCTCAAACTAAAAAAGTTCTATCTCCTCGTTTAGGCCATTGGGTGTGAGGGAGTCTAACCTAAAAATCCATAAGGACTCAGCCCTGATCAGGTGTCTTTTCCTAATAGCAAAATCCCTAGTGGGAGGTATAAACTCTATTCCCATCACTTTAATAGATGCCGGGTCACTATTATGAAACAACTCAAAATGTCGAGCAACCGAAGATCTCCTATCTTTGGTCAATATAGCCAGTCTATGCTCTCTAAATCTAGATTTCAGGGGTCTGGTGGTCTGTCCCACATAATGCTGATTACACGGACAAATCAAAAGGTATACAACAAAGGGGGTACTACATGTAATCCTATGGTTAACCACAAAGGTTTCTTCTCCCCTATATGATTTAAAGGTGGACGTATTATGACAAATAAACCCACAGGTCAGGCATCTGCTCCGCCCGCAACGTAAATTGTTGACACCATTCTTACTAGTAGCTGGCCCCTCCACATTGTCCCTTAGTTTAGAGGGGGCTAATATATTTTTCAGGTTTGGGGCTCTCCTAAAGGTAATCTTCGGGAGTTCTGGAATACTAAAACAAAGTAAAGGGTCCTTTCTAAGGATAGGCCAGTATTTATAAACGACACTAATAATATCATCATAACATTTGTTGAAAACCGTAGTAAAGACAGGAGAAATCCCCACCCCCACATCCTTAGTACTGATATTGTATTTAGCTCTCCTCTTTTGTGGACAGTTATATTCATCCAAAAGGTTAAGGATAAGTTCGTGATTGTTACTGTGTGACACCCTAATCAAGTGTGACTCTTGATCAAGTGGCCCTACCCTATTCTTTAAACGGCCTAACGGAGGGACAAGGTCCTCTCTATTTAGTGCCCCTGCCCTCAAATAAGCCCGTCTGATCTGCTCAGCTGGATACGCTTTTTCTATGAAGCGACGACATAAAACGAGTGACTCTCTCTCATAGTCCATAAGGGAGGAACAATTACGCCTTAACCTATAGAATTGGCCAGAAGGGATATTTTGGATCCAAGTGGGATGGTGGCCACTATCAGCATGGAGATATCCATTAACGTCAACACTCTTTTGGAAGGTCCTAGTTAGAACTCTCCCCTGAAAACCAGTCAGGGTGAGATCAAGAAAATCAATGGTGGACAAATGTCTATGGTAAGTAAAGGTAAGTCCCCATAAATTATCATTTAGGTAGGAGATAAAATCTTCTAATTCTTCCCAACCCCCCCTCCAAATGATAAGGATGTCGTCAATGAACCTGCGATAGAAGGCGAGTCGCCCCCTCCAATGCGAATTTTCCAAAATCATGGTGCTCTCCCAGAGGCCCATGAACAAATTGGCATAGGATGGGGCGAAACTCGCCCCCATCGCAGTCCCCTTGGTTTGTAGATAAAAAACTTCATCAAATTCAAAATAATTATGCTTTAAGATAAATTCTGTGAATTTCAAAATAAAATCAGTCTGTAATTCCGGTAATAGAGGATCAGATGAGAGATAATATGAAATAGCTCTGAGGCCAAGAGCATGATCAATATTAGTGTAGAGTGAAACTACATCAATGGTGGCCCAACAATAATAATCTTGCCACTCAACCTCTTCCATAAGGGACAGGACATGACCTGTATCCTTAATAAAGGAAGGTAGATGGGGAACATACCTCTGAAGGTGGAAATCAACCCATTTAGAAATGGGAGCTATAAGGGAACCTATACCAGAAATGATGGGACGACCTGGCGGTCGAGTGAGGGATTTATGGACCTTGGGCAGATGGTAAAAAATGGGTATGTTATACTGTGCGGCCAAAAAGAAACCCTTTTCCTTCTTATCTATACATCCACTAGAGAAAGCTAATTCTATAAGGACTCTCAACTCCTTTTCATTTGTTTCATTGTAAAATAACCTTGATAAAATTAAATGGGAATTAAATGGGGATGTCAATTGATTTGTTAGGTTCGATTTAAATGTTTTATAAATCGAACCATGTGGGCATGGTTTTATTTTTTGTTTTTTTTATTCTTTATTTTTGTTGTGTATAACAAAATAACATATGATCTGACAATGTCACGATAGCAGAGTCTAGCACATACAAGTTTACATAGTAGGACGCTGTTGTGGCATGCATATAATTTACACATTTTTGTTTAGATGAAAGGAGAATAAGCAGAACATATTTGTAAAAATTATGAAGTACAGTAAGCACAATTCTAACCGACTATGCAGTGAGAGAGGATGACTTGCTATATTTAAAAATTGTTGATTGTTTGCTGAGTGTAACTACCACTGGGTGCGTAGGGTTGCACGAGAATATGCTCATGTATGGCACACGAGCATAATTAGTGAAGACAGATCTTACCTATAGCTAGGCTTGCAGGGCTAAAATATAATAAGATATTTAAAACAATATAAACTTAGCCTATCACACTGCTAACTATAAAACACAAGGAACGTGGTTTGGGCTCCGACAAAGATGGCTGCCTAACCCGTGAGCTTTGCTCCAACTGCCCCTGTAAAGTGCTCATCAATCAGTCACGAGGGTTCAGGGGTCCATGGGATGCACTCGTCGCCCGGAGCCTCCCCGGATCCCGAGGGGTCAGGGATGCCAGAAAACAGGGAAGTCACAATCAATGCCAAAGTCAAATAACCAGAATAACCAGAACCAATAACGCGCTCTCGGACAGCCACAAGGGAAACCACAACAGGGCACTGAGCAAGAGAGAACTGGGCTTAAATACCCCGCCTGTGGATCTGATTGGTTGTAACCCCAAAGGCAGTTACCAGGTTCCTATTTGCATGATTTCTACTCAGCACAAACCCTCCTGTGGATTGATTGCTGATCGGCACAACTTTTCCTGTCAGGACAGTAATGTTGCTTCGGCACAACTTTTCCTGTCAGAAAAGTAAATGCCATTAATCACATTTTTATGTGCAGATGAATATGTAACACCTCCCCGGTGGGCCCCAAACTCATGGCGCTTTATAGGATAGGGGAGGAACTGAGGAATATGGCTGCAGCTATGGCCACTAAGAATGACCTACAGCTCCTTACCTCCACGATCCAGGAAGCAGTGTGGGCGGAGGTTACAGGAATATGATCGGAGGTGAGCTCGCAGGAGGGCCGCATACACACACTGGAGCATGCGGCTGAGGCCCAGACAGCTAGAATTGCCGCCTCTGACATGGCGGTGGACTGTCAGGGTGGAATGCTGCTGGCCATGAGACGCCAGCTAGAGGATATGGATAACAGAGGCTGGAGATGTAACATTAGGGTACGGGGGGTACCCTAAGTAGAAGGGGAAGAGAATGTGGGAGAGACGCTGTCTGGTCTCTTCAGGGTACACCTACCAACAACAGCGCCAGCACAATTTAAGTTTGAAAGGGTCACAAGATCAAACACAGATGAGAATATACCCAGAGACCTCATTTGCTGTATGCATTCCTTCCCGATCAAAGACCCCATAATGAGGAGGGCCCGGGATAGGCCTACTTGGGAGTACCATGGAGCGCAGGTGTCCTTATACAACGATCTCTCCCCCCTTGTGCTTGAAGCGCAGCATGCCCTAAGGCCCATGACCTTAGCCCTGTGAGACCGCAACATAACCTAAAGGTGGGATTTTTGTTTGCACTACTGGCGAGACATCAGCATAGATGGGCCTCCGTAAGATGGCCAGAGGAGGTGCCTCAGTTAGTGGAGGAGCTGGGGCTACCTCCCATAAGTGTCACTGACTGGGTGCTGGGCCCCTTGTAGCGGAGGCCTCGGCCGCAGAGAATTCCCAGGCCTTGTGGAGGTGGGTCTCTGCCGGGCCTTCCGCCCCAACGGCGCCCGGAGCCTGGGGAATGAAAATTCAGGATGGACCCCACCTGCCTGATCCTACCTACACTGTTCTGCTGAGCACCTCAACCTGAAGGTGCGGATTACGGCCCTTCATCCTGCTTCAACTCCCTTTCCGTTTTGTAGCATAATTTGGCAAAGCTTGGCGGAAGGCCTGGTCCCTAGAGGGTCCGCTACCTGCATAGCTGTTCTTTTGGGTGGTGGGTGTTTGGGGGCTGACTTCCCCCTGAACAGGACCTTAGCTGCCCTCTACTATACCTACTTACACTACTCTACTCAGCCGGGGGCAGCTTGCTCAGTCACCGGGAGAGAATATTTGTTACCTTTATATTTTTATTTTGTAATGTTTTAAAAAATTGGGGGGCGGATGCTGCTCTGGGGCCCTCACTCCCCTGCATAGGCAGAGGTCGCTAGGGTGTTGCCCAAGACACAGGGAACACAGTTTCCATCAGACAGGTTGGGGGGTGGAGGGCTGTAGTGGGAATGGAGCGGAACTTGCTTTCTAATTGGTTGCTTGGACAGGTGGAAGCGGGGAGGTGACAAGTTGACATGAGGGATACATATGGTAACATGGTGCTGGAGGGGGGGTCGCACAGTACACTTCACTGGAGGGAGGAGCATCACGCACAACTTACTGACTTTATTACACTCTGATGATTGTTAAGAGGTCTGGTTACAATCTTTTGCTGTGGCTGCTGGAGGTTCCTATTATGAGTATTTGAAGGGGCATGAGGGGGCAGACTCACTATCATATATGGTTACTATACAATCACAGGTTGGAGTCTGAATCACTTTCCTCGATATAGCTTGTGTGTATTTTTTCTTGGTGGGGTGTTGGGGGTCGTCGTTATCAGGTCTGGCTACCAGATCTGCGCCTTAACGACTCTGGCCATCACACTAGTCCCCCTCTCTTTTTGCGGGGGGTTACAGGGGCACTTTTTGCCTCATTTGGGGAGCCTCTCTTTTTATTTCTTTTTTTTTTCTTTTTTATTCTCTTCTGGTACCTATCCCTTTCTTTTCATTCTCACTCTTCTACTTCTACTGTGCTCGCTGCGGCTTCCCTGGTTGCCCTCAACCCTCCTTCTTGGGGGTTGGGCACAGCAGTGGGTCCATGTCTGTGTGTGTGTGGGTGTGTGCCTTTTGGTGATGTTCCTTGGTCGTGTCTGAGCCCAGACCACGTGTGAGCATGGCCTATCACCAGGCCCCTCTGTCGGTCACATTTGCTAAGAGTCTTGAGGAAGGACCGAGTGTCGGTTGCCGTCTTGCAGGAAACGCATTTTAAGGAGGGTGCAGCACCGAGAATATCCGAACATATACCTATGTAATCAGGAGATGCTTTGACAGATGACAGATTTCCTAGACACCATTTTGCGCCTGGAGTCTCAACACAAAAGGACACAATCGATGGCTGTTTATAGTGAACTACTGCAAGCCAGACGTCACTTGACAAAACTCCTGACACATCGTCATCTTCTGTCGCTCCAGCATTCCAGGGGATTCTTCTATGCTCACGCGAATAAGGTGGGCAGGCTCCTCGCCCGTCTTTTGCGAGGGGCAAAGCCACGTACCCAGGTTCATAAACTGCGACTGTCATCGGGGCAGATGTCGTCTTTTCTGAATGAAATAGCTGAGGAATTCCGGTCTTTCTATTCGTCCTTGTATAACTTGTCTGAGTCAAACAAATTGGACGTGAATAACTCCGCATTGATTGATGATTACCTTCAGTCATGTGTCACGAAAAGGGGGACCTGAAGGGGACCAAGGTGGGCAAAGCGCCAGGCCCGGACGGGTTCTCGACCAAATATTTAAGAAATTCTCAGCTACACTCATACTGTGGCTGACAAAGGCCCTCAATTCTGTCGCAGAGGGGAGGGAGTTTGGAGCGGAATCACTTGCGGCTACGATTGCAGTCCTGCTAAAGAAGGATCCTGAACAAAGCGGTCGATCTCGCTACTTAATGTGGATGTCAAACTCTGCACGAAAGTCCTGGCGACTAGGCTGCAGGCAGTTCAGCCACACCTGATCCACGCAGACCAGACAGGTTTTGTCTCTTAGCGTGAGGTGACTTTCCGCTATAAAACACCACGCGAGAAAAACGACCGACGCTTGCTCCTGCTGTCAACAGATGCTGAGAAGGCCTTTGACTCGCGTTCACTGGTCGTATCTGATGGCCATGCTGAAGTATATGGGAATGGGCAATAGACTGCTTGCCTGGGTAGCGGCACTATACAGCAGGCCACATGCCTTGGTGAGAGTGAGCGGTGCTTTGACTGCTGGCTTTGGCATCTGAAATAGGCTTGCCAGGGTTGCCCGCGCTCCATACTTTTTGTCATGTCCTTAGAACCCCTGCTTCAGGCACTCCGCCAGAACCCGGATATTCGGGGCTATGCTCTAAAAGGGATGGAACATAAGTTCGCTGCTTAGGTAGATGACCTCCTTTTCTTTGTGATGAACCCGAGGACCACACTACCCTGCCTCATGTCAAAATTTGGGAGGTTTGGCAGGCTATCTGGATTTAAACTCAACCGGTCAAAATGCGAAATATTGAACATCACACTCCCAGCAAGTGAATATGTGGCACTGGAGACGGCGTTCCTGTTCCACTGGTACTATAATAAAATGAAATATTTAGGGGTCTGGATCACCACAGACCCGGGAGACTTATATCAAAGCAATTTTCATCAACTACTGAAGTCGATAACGGCGGATCTGCGGAAATGGTCGTTCCCCCATGTGTCCTGGCATGGTAGAGTGGCAGTGGTTAAAATGAACATGCTCCCACGAGTGTTGTACCTCTTCCAGACGGTCCTGCTTGTGCCGCAGGCAACTTTCTTCTCATCCTTGAAATCGGTGGTGATCAGTTATGTCTGGCAGGGGGAGCGTTCCCATTTATTCCACGACTTGCTTTGTTTAACCAGACAAAGGGGAGGTTTGGCACTCCCTGACTTTAAAATATACAGTTCTACACAGTTCTACAATGGATCCTGGACTGGCACCTACTATCATCAAAAAAAAAACAATGTGTGCTAGTGGACAAGGATGGAATGAGAGCTAGCTTGTCATCGACTGTATGGTTAGGGGGGATCTGAGGGCATGGAACACAAGGAAAGGACGGCACCTGTTGCATTATTCTCTGCTCAGGATGGGTTCCAGACATGCTGAGGCCTGGCAACCATGGCTTGCCTATATAGCGCGTGATTTACAATGCTTGTACGAGCGAGTGACGTGGTGGATGCCCACCCAGACACGGGAACCTCTCTTGTTTATTTTCCTCTTACACTATATCTATTTATGTTGCTCCCTTTCTCTGATCTTATTCTCATGACCAGAGCAGGAAAGGATTGACACTCCCTCCTAATAATAATATCAGCCTACCTGGCAAAGGGAAAACTCTGGCAGATGCTACTGATGGGGTTCACATGGTGCATCATGCTTTACAATGTACAATGTACATAGCATAGTTCCGTACAAAACATATATAAATGCTAAGAACCAGGAATAACATGTTAGCTACTGCAGTTTTACTTGTTCCTAAACTTGTGGTAGGAAAGCGTAACTGGATTGACTATGAAATCAAGGGTGAAACGTGTAATAATTGTTTCATAATTTCATAATAACCGCTTCATGAATGTTGCTTTGTTGCTATGCATGCACTGTTCCATATGTTAGCACATATTTCAGATTTTGAATGATTACACGGATGGGAGACACAGGGGCTTGTAGGGAACCTTCTTTGCTCTTTTTTTCTTCACCTACTTATCTGTTATATCTTTCTTTCTTTCTTTGCTGTCATCTATCGCAGGCCTTACTAATATGATATGGGTTGGGAAGAACTGACTTTCGCAAGCAACATAGGATGCCTTATAGAAACGTAGGCAGACACAGACAAAAGCTATCACTGGTGAAGACTCCGCATTTCATGTCACCATTATATTTTTACTTAGAGTGTACACAGTTATGTAAAGCCTGACAACATATCTGGATCGGAACAAGTTGTGTACCTGTGTACTATCTGCATGTATAAATGTAGTTGGGCCTGCGTGCCTACATCTCTTTTGTCTCCATATCTGCAATAACTCAATAAAAAAAGATTTCACAAAAAAACCCTATAAAACACAAATGAAAACAGAGAAAAACATATAGCTGTGCAGGATCTGTTGGACTACAACCGGATTTTTCAGCCGATGTCCGTGAGCAAGGGATTGTCTAGAGTCCATCTAGATCTGTGGGGGTACTCCTCCGGCCCCAAGCAACTATTGTCTCATCTTTTGGAACTGTGTAGAGCCAGCTGTGTCCAGCCTGAGTAGCAGATCTCCAAACTCGTCTTTTTACATGCCACAGGCCTTGCTGAGCGGGGACCTGAGGCTGTAAGCAGATTGTGGGAGATCTTCCACATAGTAGCTGAGGCACAGGTACCCTCTTTGCCTTCTTCCTTCTTTTCATCACGGTCGGTAGTTTGGCATTGCAGTGTGGTGTAGGCTTTGGTTGGTGTGTAGTGGGCTTTCGAGAGGCATCTGTGGCTGCTGGACTCTGTGCCTGGTCAGCAAGCTTAGTCCGGAGTTGTTCCCAGAAGTGGTCGAAAGCCTTTGCTATCTTGTCTTCATGGGGGTCCTAGAGATCAGGTCTCTGTGTGACGGCCATCTTCCCTGTGAGCTTACGGCTTGGCACTATTAAGCACCTCACACTCAACCTGCTACCTCGAATTTGCAGATGGACACCCAGTGGGGATAACTCCCACCAGTCCAAAAGGGGTGGTAACAGGGTTATGAGCAACTCGTGGTGAGGTGCAGGCCCAGAGTCAGGAGAGCGACCGTCTCTCCCAGTCACCCGGCCCTCAGTTTCAGAAGGCTGCACGTATGAGTATTCAATCCTCTCGGGCGCTTCAAGTTGTCAATATGTGTGGCTGCTGAGTGTCCTGTGGCAGGATGAATGCGAATTATCCTCAAGGCAAATTTGAGGTATCAGGAGCATCTAGAAAGCACGTCCTGCCATCTTGGGTGATACGCCGCCCCCTAAGCCTGGTGTGTTTTGAAGTTGTAGTCTGGCTATGGCTTGTTCTACCTCCTGTAGATTTATGGTTTGGTTTAAATCTGATTTTTGAGGGTCTGTCAGTTTTGGGAATTTTAGATTTTGGAAATATTTATCCATATCTGAATCTTGCAAATTATTTTCTCTGCTATATAAAGATTTATAATAAGTATTGAAGGCCTTGCCTATCAATTCTGGAGACATTATAGTTTTATTATCTACAATTAATTTTATCTTATGTTTTTGTATTGTATTGTACTTAAGTTTATTGGATAATTATTTATCGGCTCTGTTACCTTTAGCAAAGAATTTAATTCCAAGTCTTTTCATTGCTTTGATTGAAATTTGTCTTAGTTTGGAATTGATTTCTGCTTGTTTTTTTAGAATTTCTAAGTGTGTCATTAGATAGATATTGTTTATCCTTATTAGACAAATTAGAAAAAAAAGAATATACAAATCAGCTAGATTTTTTTCCCTGTTTCAAATTTAATTATTGATTTCATTTAATTAGATGTCCTCTAACAATCACCTTAAAGGTGCAACAATTATGTGTCTGTTATGTATATTTTGGGTTGTTTTCTTTGAAATATAGCGATATTAGATTTGATATATACCTTTCTTTTGAGTTTAATAAAATTAATTAAGTCTCCATGCTGGTCTACTATTGAATTTAAATCTGTCTTTAATTTCTAACATAAGAATGCTATGATCTGACCAGGTGTTAATGATATTGCTTTTATTTATTCTATTCAATAATATTTGATTACTACATATTAAATAAATCCAGGAGTATGAGAGATGTACCCTGTGGCGAAACCGACCTCGCCACGTGTCCTTGGAGGGGGCTGCTTGCCCGCCTCTTGCCTTTGGACTATGGCCCTGGGAGATTGGGCCCTTTTACAAAACGTATTCGGCCCTAACAGAGTGCATGTCACTCATTCTGGCCCTTTAAACACAGTGGGGCCATTCGGTACTTGCCCTGTGTGAGCAGTGATACCCTCAGATAGCTATGCCATGGAGCCTATTCATATAATGAAAGACTATGGGAAAGACTTTGGCTCCATGGCAATTAAACTGTATTTGTGTGGTCTGTGTGCCATTCACCTAATAATGTGCACGCAGACCTGAGCTATCTGGGGATATGTTACATGTCTGTGTTTAATGTATAAAAAGTAACTTTAGATATTTTAAAACATAATCCTGTATTTAGGTCCCCACATGTGTAATGGAGTTTTGTCTTTGACCTGGGAGATAATTGGATTACTTCTCCAATTATCTCCAGGGCAGAAGGGAGGAAGCCAGGATGCATTGTGGGGATGCTTTACTTTTCCTGTTTGAGCCAGATTAAAATACTGCCAGCCAGGGGGAACAAAAGATACTTTTACTAACTTTTGAACCCCTGGTCTGATTCATGCCATTTTTTTAATATGTTGTTCCCCTCAATGGATTGATTGTGGATATGTATTTTTATGTGAATGTAATGTATGGTTTTAAAGTTACAGAGTATGTGTGGAAACTGTATTTTTACTGTATGTAATAATTATGTTAATTGCTTATCTGAGGGGAGGGGAGGGGATGTGTGGGTTGTACTGTTACTTGATTGGTTGTTTTATGCCTCCCCCTGGGTGTGTCCTGTATGTGCACAACTGTAATAAAAAGCAGGCTGGGTGTTCCAGACCAGAGATTCTGCTTGACCCTCAAACCGATGTGTCGTCTCGTTTTGGGGGGAATTGGATTGTATGCTGACTGCCAGGAGTGTAAGCGGATTGTATGCTTTTCCTGTTCAGCTGATTCCAGGGTTCGTGTGTTTCCAGTTCGGGAGTTTCCAGAATTCGTACAGTTTGCAGTTTGGGAGATTGGTGCTTGCAGTAGCTGCTGGTCTATGGAAAAGGGGGAATTCGCCTAAACTGGGTTTTATCCTCTTGTAAGTGAAACGGTCCGTTACATACCCTAAATAGATGGGTAAAATCTTTCTCTCCTGGATGAAAAACTCTCCACGTATAGTATAAATCAAAACTGTTTCAGGTATTTGTAAGTATTGAAGCTTGTTTCTTTATTGTATTTTTGTTAATGTTTGTACCTTTTAAATAATTTGTATCCATATCAACGTCAGTAACACAATTAAAATCCCCTGCTACAATTACCATTCCCTTTTTGACTTTTTCAGCGACAGCCAATATTTTCTTAAGGAGACACACTGGGGAAACGTTGGGTAGGTACACATTAATTTATATATAAATCTCCTCATTCATCTTACTTATCAATATCATATACCATCCTTGGGGATCTAATATCTTATGTATTAATTCAACATTAATAGATTACCCATACTATAGCAGAAAGTAATATGGCCATGTACACCTTAGAATAATGCGCATATAAACAGTAAAACACAGCAAATAACTCCTGATCCAGTCAGGTCAATCATAATATAGTAATAATCTCAGTGAAACTCAATACAAAACCCCAACCCTCTACTAGGGTGGTCCTCTGCCATCTAATGGCTAATACAAAATACAAAAACCCCACAGCATTTAAGATTGGGGTAGGGTGGGGACCAGGGATGGTGACCGAGGTCAGCTTCATTTCGGTCATTACTGACAGGATGATGGGAGTGGTCACCTCCTGGGGCCATAATAGGGCGCTGGCTGGGAGAACTTCCCAGTAACACAATTATTATAATAAACATACAATCTTAAACCTTTGTGATCAATTTCTTCCTCAACCCAGCCCTCTTGCTGAATAGCCTTTGCTACTCTGTATCAAGCTTCTGCTGTACGGATCAAATCATGGTCTGCCAGCTTGCCTTTCTTTTCTGTCAGTAACTTATGCCAGCTCTCTGGCTGCAATCTGCCGCACGGAGGTACGGTAATTCCACATACTTTGGCAATCTTATCAACTTGCTTAACCATCTCTTCTCCTTCTTACAGCAATTCCACATACTTTAGCAATTTTATCAACTTTCTTAACCATCTCCTCTCCTTTTCTATCTACAACCAGATCATATGCTAACCAACCCTTATTGGGTTTATCTAGATTCTGCCCCATCCTCCCTATACAAGGCGTCCCAGATATAGAGAAAGAAAAAGGAACAGAATGTCTACAGTGCTCGACTGCTACGTAAGAATAGGTTCCTACGTACGTCTTCCCAAAACGTAGACTAGTCACTGATTCCGCCTACCCAAGGTAGCCGCGGATTGGAGCGTGGCAAGAAGTGTGTGACCAATCACTTCTCTCATCAGAAAAAGAGAAATAGGAGGGGAAAGTGTAAATGATACAGAGAGTAAGATGAAAGTAAATACAGGAATCTGTGTGACAGACAATTAAGACAACATTTCAGTGTAAATACAGTGCATGCATCACAGTGCAAATAAGTTCAACAGTTCAAATAAGTTCAACAATTCAAATAAGTTCAACAGTAGTCCCTTTCCTTTACTCATGTGGCAGAAGCCACCTATCTCAATCCCGTAGTGTCCCCGCTCGGGGAATGACTGCAGATTAGCCGCACTACCTGACAGCAACGGAACACAGCAAACACCGGCCCGAGTTCCGTACACCTCCCTCGTTACAGTGGTTCGGACCCGTAACCACCTCTACCCTCACTCCCGTAGTGTCCCTGTTGCGGAACCACCCGCAAGTCACACTACCACGTGGTGATGGAGACAGCAATGCCTGCCTGAATCCAATCCCACCAACACAAAACGGAACACTTCCAGCGTCAGCGCTCGAGGCTGAAGTGTTCCACCCCTCTGCAAGCAGAGTAACGTGGTGTCCAATGAGGCTAGCTTGTCAAAGCGACACTAATGGGGAATCCCCAGGAAGCAGTGAGTCTACACCCCTCCACAGATTCCCGCCCCTCTTTTTCCTTACTGCCGTAGCTACTCGGCACCTAAAAGAGTAAAACAGGCAAAGAGAAGATCCCCAGGAAAACTTCCACAGATCCACCCCCCTTTTTCCTTACAGCCACAGCCACGTGGCTCCTAAAAGGGGTAAACAGGCAATCACTCAACCCGGGCACAAAAAATTCAAACACACCCAGGTAACAGATAGTCAACAGGTAAGGTACAGGGGTCTCTGGGCAAGATATTACCTGACTTTCATGTCCTCTCGGCAGCCAATCTCAGACGCTGGGGCAGGTCAATCACAGGGGGCTGGAACATACCGGCCAGGTGCTGCAGCAAACTCTACTGTGTATTCAGAGGTGATCAATCTCCTTCCTTCCCCCAGGATTCATCCACCCAGCGTCTTCTTGGATGGCTGCCAGATAGGTCATAACCCAAAAGCCCCACGTTGGGCGCCAAATGTTATAGTATTCTTTTAACCCCTTAAGGACCAAACTTCTGGAATAAAATGGAATCATGACATGTCACACATGTCATGTGTCCTTAAGGGGTTAAGCAAACAAATAAGTTTGAATGACTATCTGTTCCTGGCCAAATTAGAGATGATTAAAATTGCGTATACGCAGAAGTAAATTCACACTGACACAAGGTTCAGGTTAGATGAAAGAACTTCAGGAAATTTAATGGCATCTGTTCAAAAGTGGGTACGCAGACCCTTATAAAGGCATTATTACATCACTACAGAATTCAAGATAACATAGAATTATAAATCAGTAATTGGTTAAGTGTTAAGTGGTTAGTTCAAATGCCCTCCCTACTGGGCGTGCCATCTTATGTCATTACTGTCGTCATAAAGTTCTCCTCCAGATTTCAGCGCCATCTTGCTAGCACGAGGAGTTCACTCGATGGGAGGGGGGCTTTAGCAACCATTTTGAGTAACTGGCACGTTAGTTTCTTCAAGGTTAGTTCTCAAGGCCTTTTTAGTAATTATACATTTTATTAAGACTATCTGCTACAATGTTTCACTTAACAGGATCCTAGCATTTCCTGCTGACACACTATTTCTATGAACAAAGCATTCTTGTAAGATTTAAACTATGAGGCCTATGAAAGGAAATATGAGAGTATAATACTTAAGGGGCCCAGTAAGGGTATAGTTTTATAAGGGGCCTAATAATTCTACAACACAGCCACTAGAGGTGCTTCCTGGGTCAGTGCTGCACATTGTGCAGCACATACGTTCAGTGTCTACGCTGAACATTCCCATAGAAATGCATTGATCCAATGCATCTCTATGAGGAGATGCTGATTGGCACAGTGCAGCGTTTTGCCATACATGTGCATTAGCCTCCCATAGGAAAGCATTGGATTGATTGAGATCATCAATTTAATTGATCTCAGTCAAGGGGGAGGAGTCAGCCATGGTAGACCCACACAGCACTAGAATAAAGTTGAGCTTTACACATTTTTAAGATGAATAAGGGGGGAGGGGCTGGTTAACTAACATGTGTTTTGTTAACACTATAGTGTCATGAATACACATTTTTAATTCCTGACATTATAGTTTTCCTTTAAAATCAATAAAGATCTACAATTGAAAAATTAAAACTACCAATGAAAAAATAAATCAGTGTTCCAAAGTTGGTCTAGTAGTATCTAACCACCAATCACACTATGAGCAATCAAACAGACTTTCCATCTCCCACTTTAAGTTGGTGTAAGTATCACAATGGCAGCAGCTATTGAAGTACAGCCAAAGCCTAAACATAACCAGTCTCACACTAGGATCAATGGCACAAGCTATGTCCCACATACATACAGCAATGGTAAAGCCAGGCAATCCCAATCTGCTGGTCTCCCTCCCTCTACAGCTGCAATTAAAGTTTATGAAACAATCTTGCATGGAAGTATATATATATATTTTTTAATACTACTCTGTGAATAAAAAATGTTTTAGTGCCTACCCCTCAACCATCAATTATGTTTTTCCATCTCTTGATTTGACAGTAGATACAGCCCCCATTAGTAGACCTCTTTCCATTCCACCACTTTTTTCTGGTACCAGGATTGGAACTCTGAATCACAAAGCAAATTAACTTGCTCGTACATTGCACATGTCATTTACTGCTTTTTATGCCTTTATGGCACTTGGAATTACAGAATTCAGATGACCTGCCATTCACCCTTAATTAGACAAAATTCCAATTTGCTTGCAAGTGAATGTACAAGTCTAGCAGGCGGATCAAATGTAAAATTATCTAAAACAGAAAAGCTGTAAAAAAAAATGCAAAACTTATAATGAAAGCATATCAAATAAAATACATAATAACAACAATAAACATATGGATAAACTCATACTTTTTGTGGGGTTAGCAGATACCATATTTAAAGGTAAGGCAGGAGAGGTTGAAGTCTAGATAAGCTGAAGTATTTTTTACATTTAACAAATCCTTTTTGAATGATGATCTGCTATTCTGAAGATGTCCCAAATGTATACTAGTTTTCTGGCTTAAAAGCTAATTGACAAAGACAAATATAAAAAGCCTGTGTATGTCCAGTGCAGTATTCGGATGAAATAAATAGAAACATAAAACCATGTATAACAGTTCAATGTGTTTTGTAAATAACATACTTCTTCAGGAAAAAAAAATAGTCACAGAAATGTCTAATGTGGAAAAGCACACCAGTCCCACTGACATCTCACCAATTACCAAGTCACAGAGAAACAATATGAACAAGCTTTGGAGCAGTGTGAAAAGCTGAAAGTAACTTCATATTTAAATGGATGAATATGATATGCTGAGTTACACTTGAAATCTACTATTAAATGATAAATAAGGAAACAAATATGGCATCTTAACCCATTCATGCCATTAGGACATTCCATGCAGCCCTAAAAATATTGTCTGAGCATCCTGTAGTTCTGGTGTGTGCAGGTAGAACCAGATATCATTTGTTACCTGGGACTCATCTCTGTCAACTCAGGACATCTTTAGTGGGCCTTTAAATTACTTAAATTTCTGCGACTGAGGTATCTCTCTCAGTCATGGTGATTCTCGGCCAGACCTCAGTCTGATATGCTCAGCAATGTTTTGACCTGAAATAAGATCTTTGTCAAGCTTTACGAAGACCTTTACGAAGACCTCATTGAAGGTTGAAACGTTGCTGTCCCTGCTATGTTTTTCCAATAAAACTGATACAAAATTTCCTTGAGTGGTTGGATCACACTTATGTTCTGCTGTTGTTGTTCCTGCTCCACTCTTCCAATTAAACCGCTACAAGATTCCTTGAGTGCCTGGACAGTCTGTAAGTTGTGTGTAAACAAGCCTTTCAAGTAGCATTGAGACAAAGGGAATCAGATAGATAGAATGATACCTAGGCAAAGCATCTAGATCAAAATAATACTTTTTTTTTCTTTAATATGTTTGAAAGATGAGGGGAAAATGCTAAAGGAAAGAGTGATTTAAGATTTGATTTAAAAATGGGTCAGTCACAGATGAGAGAGACCGAGTAATTTTTTTGTTAAGTTGCACTTAATGTGTAAATTGTATTTTAAGCAAAACTATGGACAAAAATTGGTTTTGTTCCATTTTTGTTTCTGATCTTTTAAATTTTATTCATACTTACAGGGTTATACTCTAAAATGAGAATTCAAAAATAATTTCAACTGGAGTCAGCTATGTTTTCAGTTTAGTAACGCTAGTCTTAAATTTGCAATTCTCTCTGAATTCACTTTGAATTCTAACATTAGTGAATAACCCTGTTAATATTGGATCAGATATACCCATAGAATATTTAAAGAAAGCACTTACTTTACTTTTAAAAATATAGAATATGTTCGGGTACAGTTAACAATAACTCTTTAAATTACAGTGGAACAAACACATATAACAAATTCTAGGTTTTGTTTTAGTTCAGAAATTGTGCATTTGGGGATAAGGGGTTAAGTTTCCCTTATGACATACATAGTTATATTGTAAAAAAAAAAAAAAAAAAAAACATTGCCAATGATAAAATTAAATCCTTTAGAGGCCATTGGGAATGCTGTGCGAGGAAATGGTTATATGCAGTTAATGTAAAGCTAAATCACACTGAGTGCAGCTGTGTGTTGATCATGAGTCTGTGTATAGTTCTATGTTATTTTAATTTTATGGTAGTGTTGGAATCTAAATTGTGCAGCATGCAAAATTATTATTATTTTTTTACTACTGGAGTCTTTGCACAAAACATGTAATTTATAAAAACAAAAACCCTCACAGATCAGTAATGTTTTATAAGTTTGACATTAGTGTTGCCCAACTCTTCAACATGCTCCATGTAGACATGTCTGGATGCATAAATCCAGCACTGGATCAGCATTAGAAAAATGTATACAACCATACACTTTTGCTGCTGTTGTTAACCAGTGTATATAAAAAAAGCATATTACATAGAAAAGTAATTCTTAAGAATTTTAATTATGTTTGTTTTGGTTTTTTTTTAAAATACTTTCTTTTAGGTGTTTAATTTTGTGAACAGCAAGCAAGGCAAACCGCCATTAACAAAGAAAAGTTTTAACAGCGTGATATATAGATAGTTAGGTTTACAGTGCTATAGTGTTGGTACAGAATTTGAGTAACAAAGCTCTCTACTGCGGGTATGAAAAACACTGAAAATGTCATAGACCTAGTGCCCTTCATAGGATTTCAAGACCATGTCTAGGCTTTGCTTACTGCTCATCGTGATGCAGAAGTTAAAAGTGACTTATCTGTTTAGGTCCCGTAGTCCCCTATAGTTAAGGGGGTAGGACAGTAGTTTTAGGAAAAGTAAATCATGGATAGTAGCGAGAAGGATAGAAAGGATATTGAGGAAGAAGAGTGGAGTGGTAAGCGGGGGGAAAGAAAAAAAAAAGGAAGAGAATCAACTAATGAGTGGAAGTTAGAGAGTGGTGTCGGCAGGCGGTTAGGCCCTAGCCCCGACTCCCACAACAGCCCCCAGAAATGGCCCGAGTCCCAGGTCCACATAGTTACATAGCTGAAAAGAGGCTTGCGTCCATAAAGTTCAGCCTTCTTCACATATGTTTTTACTGTTGATCAAAAGAAGGCAAAAAAAAAAACAGTCTGAAGCTTCTTGACCCCAAATTGTCAGTCAGATATCTCCTTGGATCAAGCAGCTATTACCCCACAAATCTGTATGGACACTGATAAAACCACATCTTCAGGTGCGTATTCCATATCCTTATAGTTCGTACTGTAAAAAAAACATTTTCTTTGTCTTAGATGAAATCTTTCTTCCAGCCTAAATGCGTGACCTTGTGTCCTATGTATAGCCCTGTTTATGACTAGATTTCCAGATAATGGATTGTACAGAGATTTACATGTTTTAACCTTTCTTCGTAACTGAAATGCTCTATTCCCTTTATCAGTTTTGTGACTTGTCTCTGCACTTTTTCTAGTGCCATGATATCCTTCTTTAGAACAGATGCCCAAAATTGCAAAGCATATTCAAGGTGTGGTCTTACCAGCAGTTTATAAAGAGACAAACTATATTTTTATAACAAGAATGTGTGCCCCTATTTATACATAACAAAACCTTACTGGCCTTAGCAACTGCAGATTGGCATTGCATATTACCTAATTTGTGGTCTATAGCAATTCCCAAATCATTCTCGTGTGTTATACCTACCTCACTACCATTTAGGCTGTAAGTTGCTTGTGCATTCTTGACCCCAAAGTGCATAACTTTGCGTTTCTCTACATGAAATTTCATCTGCCATTTTGGTGCCCAGTCCCCAATGTATCTAAATCCCTCTGCAGCAAAGCAATATCCTGGTCACATTTTATTTACTTTAAGTTTTGTGTCCACTGCAAACACTAAAACATGGCTTTTATTGCCTATTTCAAGATCATTTACAAATATGTTAAAAAGGAGCGGTCCCAAAACAGAACCCTGAGGGACACCACTTACCACTTTTGTCCAGCCTGAAAGTTTACCATTAATGACAACTCATTGTACACTATCCTTAAGCCAATGTTCTACCCAAGAACAAGTATATTCAACTAGACCATTTTTTTTTTGTTTAACCCCTTAAGGACACATGATATGTGTGACATGTCATGATTCCCTTTTATTCCAGAAGTTTGTCCTTAATGGGTTAAAGACTAACCTATTGTGAGCAACCGTATCAAATGCCTTGGCAAAATCCAAGTAGATCACATCCACTGCAACACCCTGATCTATACTTCTACTTACTTCTCCGTAGAATGCAACTAGGTTAATTTGACATGACCTATGTTTCATAAAACCATGCTGATTATTGCTAATAACAAAGTTCTTCCCAATGAATTCCTGAATATTATCCCTTAATAGCCCTTCAAATATTTTCCCAGTCACAGATGTTAAGCTCACAGGTCTATAGTTTCCATGCAAGGATTTTGAAACCTTTTTTTTTTTTTTACTTTATCTCGTTTTTATTTAAAAAAAATTTAATACAACAGTCCTATTAAGGTATGACCAAAATACAATCAAACAAATGGGATACAGAAGAGAAAAAAAGGGGGGGGGGGTGTGGACACACCGTAACAATTTGCGAGTTACATATTATCATTTACAAACATAGGCACCGCATATGATATCATTCTCACTGTTAGATACACTACTGACCTTCCTCACATTAATAAGCAAATACAAGCGGACACCCAGGGCCGGTGCAAGGATTTTTGCCGCCCCAGGCAAAACATTTTTTGCCGCCCCCCCATATGTCCTGCCCACCATGTGACATCACAATGACCCGCCCATATGCTCTGCCATATGGGCCAACGCCAGTCTTCACAAAGTGTCTTTTATCTGAAAAGACAGTGTGTTTACATTAAAAAAAGCCTACAGGCACAGGCTATAGACAGCAGAACCACTACATTATGCTGTAGTGCTTCTGGTGAGGGGTGCAAGGTTTGTTTCTGTGTATGTAATTGAATGCAGTGTGTGTCTGTAAGGGGTGCATTAATTATGTAAGAGAACGTAAGGGATGCATTGTGTGTTTCGGGTGTCTCTGTGTGTGAGTAGGAATGCATTGTATGTTTCTGTGTGTGTGTGGGGGGATGCATTGTGTATGTGTGTGGTGTAAAAGAGAGGGTTTGTGGGTAGGATAGGGACTGAGAGGGGAACAGCTCTTTTTATTTTTAATTTTTAAAATTCATAGTGCTCTCCCCTCCGGTGAATTATTGATTTCCCCTTCCCTTCTGTCCCTCCGCGTTCTCCCCTTCTGTCACTTAGTGCTCTCCCTTGGCCCCCTGTCCCTCTGCAGTCCCCCCTTGGTGGTCTTCTCACTCCCCCCTCCCCCCCTTAATGGTTCTCCCTCTCCCAAACCCCTTAGTGGTCCTCCCTCTCCCAAACCCCTTAGTAGACCTTCCCCTACTCCCCCCACCCCCTTAGTGGTAATCTCCCCCCCTAGTGGTCCTTACCCTCCTCCCCTCTCCTTAGAAGTCCTCCGTCCTTACCCCCCTTTGGTGGTCCTTCCCCCCCTTAGTGGTCCTCCCTCTCCCAAACCCCTAGTGGTCCTCCCCACCCCCGTTCCCCCTGTGTTCCTTCACCCCCCTCCCCCAGTGGTCCTGACTCACCCCTCCCCTAGTGGTCCTTACCCTCCCCTCCCCTAGTGGTCCTTACTTCCCCCTCCCCATTCCCTAGTGGTCCTTACCCTCCCCTCCCCTAGTGGTCCTTGCTACCCCCTCCCCACCCCTACTGGTCCTTACCTTCCCCTCCCCTAGTGGTCCTTACTCCCCTCCCCTAGTGGTCCTTATCCCCCCTCCCCTAGTGGTCCTTACCCCCCCTCCCTCCCCTAGTGGTCCTTATCCCCCCCAACCTCCCCTAGTTTTCCTTATCCCCCCTCCCTCCCGTAGTGGTCCTTAACCCCCCTCCCTCCCCTTGTGGTCCTTATACCCCCTCCCTCCCCTAGTGGTCTTTATAACCCCCCTCCCGCCCCTAGTGGTCCTTATACCCCCCTCCCTCCCCTAGTGGTCCTTATACCCTCCCCCCTCATGTCCTTATACCCCCCTCCCTCCCCTAGTGGTCCTTACACACCCCCTCCCTCCCCTAGTGATCCTTACCCACCCCTCCTGCCCATGTAGCATGGCTGGGCGGCGCGGAACGCGGGACAGGAACCTCTGTTTCCTGTACCCGGCGCCGGCGGAATGACAGGAAGTGCTCACTCAGTGAGCACTTCCTGTCATTCCGCCGGCGGCCGGGTACAGGAAACAAAGGTTCCTGTCCCGCGTTCCACGCCGCCCGGCCACGCTACATGGAGAGACCGGCAGGAGGGAACGCTCTGCGCTTCCCTCCTGCCGGTCACTCAAACCCGGCCGCCCTCCATGCAGCAGTGCTGCGCCGCCTGGGGCTTGTTAAAGCGCTCAGGCGGCGCAGGATGAGGAGGCGCAGCAGGGACAGGGATCCGGCGCTCCCTGGTAAGTTGCGCCCTAGGCGGCTGCCTAGGTCGCCTTACAGGTGGCGCCGGCCCTGCGGACACCAGCATCAAGACTGAGGGGGCCTTCTCCATAGTTTTAGCTGTACTATGTTGCTTAGTGTATAATCTTTAGTGTGTTTACCTAGGTTACTGCACTCAAGCTTAGCCCACGCCAAATAATTTTTTTATATTCTTAGTGCCTTAATCACAGCTTGTGTATAAGCATAATTGTAACGCTGAGCCGATTTCTACTTTAGTATTAAGATTTGGAGTTTCTTGCTTTAAATGCATGCCTATATAGTCTATTAGTAGGGCTAAACAGTATTGTCCTAACAAGACTTAAAGGGAGGAAAAAAAAGGGTGACATTGTTGTTAGGTATGATCTGATCTTGTGTTATATTGTGCATTAACACATCTGGTAGGTTGGTCTCCTTCATTTTTAAAGTTTAAATGTCATGTCTATGATTGAGACATACTGATCTCTTATCGCCAACCACTGATGCCAGCTTCGTATATATA